>NW_025048724.1:0-47851 GCF_018831695.1 Puntigrus tetrazona
GAGAAAATTTAAGAATTCAAAACTTAATGCCAAACATCCAGGCGCTTTCCATCTAGCCAATCTTGGCCGTGAAAGGTGCTACTTCTTGACTCTTTCCATTCAACCCCTGCCACCCTGGAGGAAATTTTTTTAATTTTCAAAGCTGAAGTCCAAACGCCCAGGCGCTTCATCCAGCCGATCTTGGCTGGGTTAAGTGCTACTTCTTGACGCTTTTCCACTCGACCATGGTAACCCTGGAGAAAATTTTTAAGAATTCAAAACTTAATGCCAAACATCCAGGCGCTTCATCTAGCCAATCTTGGCCGTGAAAGGTGCTACTTCTTGACTCTTTTCCATTCAACCCCTGCCACCCTGGAGGAAATTTTTAATTTTCAAAACCTGAGTCCAAATATCCAGGCGCTCATCCAGCCGATCTTGGCTGGGTTATGCTACTTCTGACGCTTTTTCCACTCGACCATGGTAACCCTGGAGAAAATTTTTAAGAATTCAAAACTTAATGCCAAACATCCAGGCGCTTCATCTAGCCAATCTTGGCCGTGAAAGGTGCTACTTCTTGACTCTTTTCCATTCAACCCCTGCCACCCTGGAGGAAATTTTTTAATTTTCAAAACCTGAGTCCAAATATCCAGGCGCTTCATCCAGCCGATCTTGGCTGGGTTAAGTGCTACTTCTGACGCTTTTCCACTCGACCATGGTAACTCTGGAGAAAAAATTTTTAAGAATTCAAAACTTAATGCCAAACATCCAGGCGCATCTAGCCAATCTTGGCCGTGAAAGGTGCTACTTCTTGACTCTTTCCATTCAACCCCTGCCACCCTGGAGGAAATTTTTTAATTTTCAAAACCTGAGTCCAGATATCTAGGCGCTTCATCCAGCCGATCTTGGCTGGGTTAAGTGCTACTTCTTGACGCTTTTCCACTCGACCATGGTAACCCTGGAGAAAATTTTTAAGAATTCAAAACTTAATGCCAAACATCCAGGCTTCATCTAGCCAATCTTGGCCGTGAAAGGTGCTACTTCTTGACTCTTTTTCCATTCAACCCTGCCACCCTGGAGGAAATTTTTTAATTTTCAAAGCTGAGTCCAAATATCCAGGCGCTTCATCCAGCCGATCTTGGCTGGGTTAAGTGCTACTTCTTGACGCTTTTCCACTCGACCATGGTAACCCTGGAGAAAATTTTTAAGAATTCAAAACTTAATGCCAAACATCCAGGCGCTTCATCTAAGCCAATCTTGGCCGTGAAAGGTGCTACTTCTTGACTCTTTCCATTCAACCCCTGCCACCCTGGAGGAAATTTTTTAATTTTCAAAGCTGAGTCCAGATATCTAGGCGCTTCATCCAGCCGATCTTGGCTGGGTTATGCTACTTCTGACGCTTTTCCACTCGACCATGGTAACCCTGGAGAAAATTTTTAAGAATTCAAAACTTAATGCCAAACATCCAGGCGCTTCATCTAGCCAATCTTGGCCGTGAAAGGTGCTACTTCTTGACTCTTTTCCATTCAACCCTGCCACCCTGGAGGAAATTTTTTAATTTTCAAAACCTGAGTCCAAATATCCAGGCGCTTCATCCAGCCGATCTTGGCTGGGTTAAGCTACTTCTGACGCTTTTCCACTCGACCATGGTAACCCTGAGAAAATTTTTAAGAATTCAAAACTTAATGCCAAACATCCAGGCGCTTCATCTAGCCAATCTTGGCCGTGAAAGGTGCTACTTCTTGACTCTTTTTCCATTCAACCCTGCCACCCTGGAGGAAATTTTTAATTTTTCAAAACTGAAGTCCAAATATCTAGGCGCTTTCATCCAGCCGATCTTGGCTGGGTTAAGTGCTACTTCTGACGCTTTTCCACTCGACCATGGTAACCCTGGAGAAAATTTTTAAGAATTCAAAACTTAATGCCAAACATCCAGGCGCTTCATCTAGCCAATCTTGGCCGTGAAAGGTGCTACTTCTTGACTCTTTTCCATTCAACCCCTGCCACCCTGGAGGAAATTTTTAATTTTCAAAACCTGAGTCCAGATATCTAGGCGCTTCATCCAGCCGATCTTGGCTGGTTATGTGCTACTTCTGACGCTTTTTCCACTCACCATGGTAACCCTGGAGAAAATTTTTTAAGAATTCAAAACTTAATGCCAAACATCCAGGCGCTTCATCTAGCCAATCTTGGCCGTGAAAGGTGCTACTTCTTGACTCTTTTCCATTCAACCCTGCCACCCTGGAGGAAATTTTTTAATTTTCAAAACCTGAGTCCAGATATCTAGGCGCTTCATCCAGCCGATCTTGGCTGGGTTAAGTGCTACTTCTGACGCTTTTCCACTCGACCATGGTAACCCTGGAGAGAAAATTTTTAAGAATTCAAAACTTAATGCCAAACATCCAGGCGCTCATCTAGCCAATCTTGGCCGTGAAAGGTGCTACTTCTTGACTCTTTCCATTCAACCCTGCCACCCTGGAGGAAATTTTTAATTTTCAAAACCTGAGTCCAAACGTCCAGGCGCTTCATCCAGCCGATCTTGGCTGGGTTAAGTGCTACTTCTTGACGCTTTTCCACTCACCATGGTAACCCTGAGAAAATTTTTAAGAATTCAAAACTTAATGCCAAACATCCAGGCGCTTCATCTAGCCAATCTTGGCCGTGAAAGGTGCTACTTCTTGACTCTTTTCCATTCAACCCCTGCCACCCTGGAGGAAATTTTTTAATTTTCAAAACCTGAGTCCAGATATCTAGGCGCTTCATCCAGCCGATCTTGGCTGGGTTAAGTGCTACTTCTGACGCTTTTCCACTCGACCATGGTAACCCTGAGAAAAAAATTTTTAAGAATTCAAAACTTAATGCCAAACATCCAGGCGCTTCATCTAGCCAATCTTGGCCGTGAAAGGTGCTACTTCTTGACTCTTTTCCATTCAACCCCTGCCACCCTGGAGGAAATTTTTTAATTTTCAAAACCTGAGTCCAAATATCTAGGCGCTTCATCCAGCCGATCTTGGCTGGGTTAAGTGCTACTTCTGGACGCTTTTCCACTCACCATGGTAACCCTGGAGAAAATTTTTAAGAATTCAAAACTTAATGCCAAACATCCAGGCGCTTCATCTAGCCAATCTTGGCCGTGAAAGGTGCTACTTCTGGACTCTTTTCCATTCAACCCCTGCCACCCCTGGAGGAAATTTTTTAATTTTCAAAACCTGAGTCCAGATATCTAGGCGCTTCATCCAGCCGATCTTGGCTGGGTTATGCTACTTCTGGACGCTTTTCCACTCGACCATGGTAACCCTGGAGAAAATTTTTAAGAATTCAAAACTTAATGCCAAACATCCAGGCGCTTCATCTAGCCAATCTTGGCCGTGAAAGGTGCTACTTCTTGACTCTTTTCCATTCAACCCCTGCCACCCTGGAGGAAATTTTTTTAATTTTCAAAGCTGAGTCCAAATATCCAGGCGCTTCATCCAGCCGATCTTGGCTGGGTTAAGTGCTACTTCTGACGCTTTTCCACTCGACCATGGTAACCCTGGAGAAAATTTTTTAAAGAATTCAAAACTTAATGCCAAACATCCAGGCGCTTCATCTAGCCAATCTTGGCCGTGAAAGGTGCTACTTCTTGACTCTTTTCCATTCAACCCCTGCCACCCTGGAGGAAATTTTTTAATTTTCAAAACCTGAGTCCAGATATCTAGGCGCTTCATCCAGCCGATCTTGGCTGGGTTAAGTGCTACTTCTGACGCTTTTCCACTGACCATGGTAACCCTGGAGAAAATTTTTAAGAATTCAAAACTTAATGCCAAACATCCAGGCGCTTCATCTAGCCAATCTTGGCCGTGAAAGGTGCTACTTCTGACTCTTTTCCCATTCAACCCCTGCCACCCTGGAGGAAATTTTTAAATTTTCAAAACCTGAGTCCAAATATCCAGGCGCTTCATCCAGCCGATCTTGGCTGGGTTAAGTGCTACTTCTGACGCTTTTCCACTCACCATGGTAACCCTGGAGAAAATTTTTAAGAATTCAAAACTTAATGCCAAACATCCAGGCGCTTCATCTAGCCAATCTTGGCCGTGAAAGGTGCTACTTGACTCTTTTCCATTCAACCCCTGCCACCCTGGAGGAAATTTTTTAAATTTTCAAAACCTGAGTCCAGATATCTAGGCGCTTCATCCAGCCGATCTTGGCTGGGTTAAGTGCTACTTCTGACGCTTTTCCACTCGACCATGGTAACCCTGGAGAAAATTTTTAAGAATTCAAAACTTAATGCCAAACATCCAGGCGCTTCATCTAGCCAATCTTGGCCGTGAAAGGTGCTACTTCTGGACTCTTTTCCATTCAACCCCTGCCACCCTGGAGGAGGAAATTTTTAATTTTCAAAGCTGAGTCCAAATATCCAGGCGCTTCATCCAGCCGATCTTGGCTGGGTTAAGTGCTACTTCTTGGACGCTTTTCCACTCGACCATGGTAACCCTGGAGAAAATTTTTAAGAATTCAAAACTTAATGCCAAACATCCAGGCGCTTCATCTAGCCAATCTTGGCCGTGAAAGGTGCTACTTCTTGACTCTTTTCCATTCAACCCCTGCCACCCTGGAGGAAATTTTTAATTTTCAAAACTGAGTCCAAACGCCCAGGCGCTTCATCCAGCCGATCTTGGCTGGGTTAAGTGCTACTTCTTGACGCTTTTCCACTCACCATGGTAACCCTGAGAGAAAATTTTTAAGAATTCAAAACTTAATGCCAAACATCCAGGCGCTTCATCTAGCCAATCTTGGCCGTGAAAGGTGCTACTTCTTGACTCTTTTCCATTCAACCCTGCCACCCTGGAGGAAATTTTTTAATTTTCAAAACCTGAGTCCAGATATCTAGGCGCTTCATCCAGCCGATCTTGGCTGGGTTAAGTGCTACTTCTTGACGCTTTTCCACTCGACCATGGTAACCCTGGAGAAAATTTTTAAGAATTCAAAACTTAATGCCAAACATCCAGGCGCTCATCTAGCCAATCTTGGCCGTGAAAGGTGCTACTTCTTGACTCTTTTCCATTCAACCCTGCTGCCACCCTGGAGGAAATTTTTTTAATTTTCAAAACCTGAGTCCAGATATCTAGGCGCTTCATCCAGCCGATCTTGGCTGGGTTAAGTGCTACTTCTGACGCTTTTCCACTCACCATGGTAACCCTGGAGAAAATTTTTAAGAATTCAAAACTTAATGCCAAACATCCAGGCGCTTCATCTAGCCAATCTTGGCCGTGAAAGGTGCTACTTCTTGACTCTTTCCCATTCAACCCTGCCACCCTGGAGGAAATTTTTAATTTTCAAAACCTGAGTCCAGATATCTAGGCGCTTCATCCAGCCGATCTTGGCTGGGTTATGCTACTTCTGACGCTTTTCCACTCACCATGGTAACCCTGGAGAAAATTTTTAAGAATTCAAAACTTAATGCCAAACAATCCAGGCGCTTCATCTAGCCAATCTTGGCCGTGAAAGGTGCTACTTCTTGACTCTTTTCCATTCAACCCCTGCCACCCTGGAGGAAATTTTTTAATTTTCAAAACCTGAGTCCAGATATCCAGGCGCTTCATCCAGCCGATCTTGGCTGGGTTAAGTGCTACTTCTGACGCTTTTCCACTCGACCATGGTAACCCTGGAGAAAATTTTTAAGAATTCAAAACTTAATGCCAAACATCCAGGCGCTTCATCTAGCCAATCTTGGCCGTGAAAGGTGCTACTTCTTGACTCTTTTCCATTCAACCCCTGCCACCCTGGAGGAAATTTTTAAATTTTCAAAGCCTGAGTCCAAACGCCCAGATCTAGGCGCTTCATCCAGCCGATCTTGGCTGGGTTAAGCTACTTTCTTGACGCTTTTCCACTCGACTCATGGTAACCCTGGAGAAAATTTTTAAGAATTCAAAACTTAATGCCAAACATCCAGGCGCTTCATCTAGCCAATCTTGGCCGTGAAAGGTGCTGCTCTTCTTGACTCTTTTCCATTCAACCCTGCTGCCACCCTGGAGGAAATTTTTTTTAATTTTCAAACCTGAGTCCAGATATCTAGGCGCTTCATCCAGCCGATCTTGGCTGGGTTATGCTACTACTTCTGACGCTTTTCCACTCACCATGGTAACCCTGGAGAAAATTTTAAGAATTCAAAACTTAATGCCAAACATCCAGGCGCTTCATCTAGCCAATCTTGGCCGTGAAAGGTGCTACTTCTTGACTCTTTTCCATTCAACCCCTGCCACCCTGGAGGAAATTTTTTAATTTTCAAAACCTGAGTCCAAATATCCAGGCGCTTCATCCAGCCGATCTTGGCTGGGTTAAGTGCTACTTGACGCTTTTCCACTCACCATGGTAACCCTGGAGAAAATTTTTAAGAATTCAAAACTTAATGCCAAACATCCAGGCGCTTCATCTAGCCAATCTTGGCCGTGAAAGGTGCTACTTCTTGACTTTTCCATTCAACCCCTGCCACCACCCTGGAGGAAATTTTTTAATTTTCAAAACCTGAGTCCAGATATCTAGGCGCTTCATCCAGCCGATCTTGGCTGGGTTATGCTACTTCTGACGCTTTTCCACTCGACCATGGTAACCCTGGAGAAAATTTTTAAGAATTCAAAACTTAATGCCAAACATCCAGGCGCTTCATCTAGCCAATCTTGGCCGTGAAAGGTGCTACTTCTTGACTCTTTTCCATTCAACCCCTGCCACCCTGGAGGAAATTTTTTAATTTTCAAAACCTGAGTCCAAATATCCAGGCGCTTCATCCAGCCGATCTTGGCTGGGTTATGCTACTTCTTGACGCTTTTCCACTCACCATGGTAACCCTGGAGAAAATTTTTAAGAATTCAAAACTTAATGCCAAACATCCAGGCGCTTCATCTAGCCAATCTTGGCCGTGAAAGGTGCTACTTCTGACTCTTTTCCATTCAACCCCTGCCACCCTGGAGGAAATTTTTAATTTTCAAAACCTGAGTCCAGATATCTAGGCGCTTCATCCAGCCGATCTTGGCTGGGTTAAGTGCTACTTCTGACGCTTTTCCACTCGACCATGGTAACCCTGGAGAAAATTTTTAAGAATTCAAAACTTAATGCCAAACATCCAGGCGCTTCATCTAGCCAATCTTGGCCGTGAAAGGTGCTACTTCTGGACTCTTTTCCATTCAACCCCTGCCACCCTGGAGGAAATTTTTTAATTTTCAAAGCCTGAGTCCAAATATCCAGGCGCTTCATCCAGCCGATCTTGGCTGGGTTAAGTGCTACTTCTGACGCTTTTCCACTCGACCATGGTAACCCTGGAGAAAATTTTTAAGAATTCAAAACTTAATGCCAAACATCCAGGCGCTTCATCTAGCCAATCTTGGCCGTGAAAGGTGCTACTTCTTGACTCTTTTCCATTCAACCCCTGCCACCCTGGAGGAAATTTTTTAATTTTCAAAACCTGAGTCCAGATATCTAGGCGCTTCATCCAGCCGATCTTGGCTGGGTTAAGTGCTACTTCTGACGCTTTTCCACTCACCATGGTAACCCTGGAGAAAATTTTTAAGAATTCAAAACTTAATGCCAAACATCCAGGCGCTTCATCTATCTAGCCAATCTTGGCCGTGAAAGGTGCTACTTCTTGACTCTTTTCCATTCAACCCCTGCACCCTGGAGGAAATTTTTTTAATTTTCAAAACCTGAGTCCAGATATCTAGGCGCTTCATCCAGCCGATCTTGGCTGGGTTAAGTGCTACTTCTGACGCTTTTCCACTCGACCATGGTAACCCTGGAGAAAATTTTTAAGAATTCAAAACTTAATGCCAAACATCCAGGCGCTTCATCTAGCCAATCTTGGCCGTGAAAGGTGCTACTTCTGACTCTTTTCCATTCAACCCCTGCCACCCTGGAGGAAATTTTTTAATTTTCAAAACCTGAGTCCAAATATCCAGGCGCTTCATCCAGCCGATCTTGGCTGGGTTAAGTGCTACTTCTGACGCTTTCACTCCACCCATGGTAACCCTGGAGAAAATTTTTAAGAATTCAAAACTTAATGCCAAACATCCAGGCGCTTCATCTAGCCAATCTTGGCCGTGAAAGGTGCTACTTCTTGACTCTTTTCCATTCAACCCCTGCCACCCTGGAGGAAATTTTTTAATTTTCAAAACCTGAGTCCAAATATCCAGGCGCTTCATCCAGCCGATCTTGGCTGGTTAAGTGCTACTTCTTGACGCTTTTCCACTCGACCATGGTAACCCTGGAGAAAATTTTTAAGAATTCAAAACTTAATGCCAAACATCCAGGCGCTTCATCTAGCCAATCTTGGCCGTGAAAGGTGCTACTTCTTGACTCTTTTCCATTCAACCCCTGCACCCTGGAGGAAATTTTTTAATTTTCAAAACTGAAGTCCAAATATCCAGGCGCTTCATCCAGCCGATCTTGGCTGGGTTAAGTGCTACTTCTGACGCTTTTCCACTCGACCATGGTAACCCTGGAGAAAATTTTTAAGAATTCAAAACTTAATGCCAAACATCCAGGCGCTTCATCTAGCCAATCTTGGCCGTGAAAGGTGCTACTTCTTGACTCTTTTCCATTCAACCCCTGCCACCCTGGAGGAAATTTTTTAATTTTCAAAACCTGAGTCCAATACGCCCAGGCGCTTCATCCAGCCGATCTTGGCTGGGTTAAGTGCTACTTCTTGACGCTTTTCCACTCACCCATGGTAACCCTGGAGAAAATTTTTAAGAATTCAAAACTTAATGCCAAACATCCAGGCGCTTCATCTAGCCAATCTTGGCCGTGAAAGGTGCTACTTCTGACTCTTTTCCATTCAACCCCTGCCACCCTGGGAGGAAATTTTTTAATTTTCAAAACCTGAAAGTCCAGATATCTAGGCGCTTCATCCAGCCGATCTTGGCTGGGTTGCTACTTCTTGACGCTTTTCCACTCTGACCATGGTAAACTCCTGGAGAAAATTTTTAAGAATTCAAAACTTAATGCCAAACATCCAGGCGCTTCATCTAGCCAATCTTGGCCGTGAAAGGTGCTACTTCTTGACTCTTTTCCATTCAACCCTGCCACCCTGGAGGAAATTTTTAAATTTTCAAAACCTGAGTCCAGATATCTAGGCGCTTCATCCAGCCGATCTTGGCTTGGCTGGTTATGCTACTTCTGACGCTTTTCCACTCACCATGGGTAACCCTGGAGAAAATTTTTAAGAATTCAAAACTTAATGCCAAACATCCAGGCGCTTCATCTAGCCAATCTTGGCCGTGAAAGGTGCTACTTCTTGACTCTTTTCCATTCAACCCCTGCCACCCTGGAGGAAATTTTTTAATTTTCAAAACCTGAGTCCAGAACGCCCAGGCGCTTCATCCAGCCGATCTTGGCTGGGTTAAGTGCTACTTCTTGACGCTTTTCCACTCGACCATGGTAACCCTGGAGAAAATTTTTTAAGAATTCAAAACTTAATGCCAAACATCCAGGCGCTTCATCTAGCCAATCTTGGCCGTGAAAGGTGCTACTTCTGACTCTTTTCCATTCAACCCCTGCCACCCTGGAGGAAATTTTTTAATTTTCAAAACCTGAGTCCAAATATCTAGGCGCTTCATCCAGCCGATCTTGGCTGGGTTAAGTGCTACTTCTGACGCTTTTCCACTCGACCATGGTAACCCTGGAGAAAATTTTTAAGAATTCAAAACTTAATGCCAAACATCCAGGCGCTCATCTAGCCAATCTTGGCCGTGAAAGGTGCTACTTCTTGACTCTTTCCATTCAACCCCTGCCACCCTGGAGGAAATTTTTTAATTTTCAAAACCTGAGTCCAGATATCCAGGCGCTTCATCCAGCCGATCTTGGCTGGGTTAAGTGCTACTTCTGACGCTTTTCCACTCGACCATGGTAACCCTGGAGAAAATTTTTAAGAATTCAAAACTAATGCCAAACATCCAGGCGCTCATCTAGCCAATCTTGGCCGTGAAAGGTGCTACTTCTGACTCTTTTTCCATTCAACCCCTGCCACCCTGGAGGAAATTTTTTAATTTTCAAAACCTGAGTCCAAATATCTAGGCGCTTCATCCAGCCGATCTTGGCTGGGTTAAGCTACTTCTTGACGCTTTTCCACTCGACCATGGTAACCCTGGAGAAAATTTTTAAGAATTCAAAACTTAATGCCAAACATCCAGGCGCTTCATCTAGCCAATCTTGGCCGTGAAAGGTGCTACTTCTTGACTCTTTTTCCATTCAACCCTGCCACCCCTGAGGAAATTTTTTAATTTTCAAAACCTGAGTCCAGATATCTAGGCGCTTCATCCAGCCGATCTTGGCTGGGTTAAGTGCTACTTGACGCTTTTCCACTCGACCATGGTAACCCTGGAGAAAATTTTTAAGAATTCAAAACTTAATGCCAAACATCCAGGCGCTTCATCTAGCCAATCTTGGCCGTGAAAGGTGCTACTTCTTGACTCTTTTCCATTCAACCCCTGCCACCCTGGAGGAAATTTTTTAATTTTCAAAACCTGAGTCCAAATATCTAGGCGCTTCATCCAGCCGATCTTGGCTGGGTTAAGTGCTACTTCTGACGCTTTTCCACTCGACCATGGTAACCCTGGAGAAAATTTTTTTAAGAATTCAAAACTTAATGCCAAACATCCAGGCTTCATCTAGCCAATCTTGGCCGTGAAAGGTGCTACTTCTGACTCTTTTCCATTCAACCCCTGCCACCCTGGAGGAAATTTTTTAATTTTCAAAACCTGAGTCCAGATATCTAGGCGCTTCATCCAGCCGATCTTGGCTGGGTTAAGTGCTACTTCTGACGCTTTTCCACTCCACTCACCATGGTAACCCTGGAGAAAATTTTTAAGAATTCAAAACTTAATGCCAAACATCCAGGCGCTTCATCTAGCCAATCTTGGCCGTGAAAGGTGCTACTTCTTGACTCTTTTCCATTCAACCCCTGCCACCCTGGAGGAAATTTTTTATTTTCAAAACCTGAGTCCAGATATCTAGGCGCTTCATCCCAGCCGATCTTGGCTGGGTTAAGTGCTACTTCTGACGCTTTTCCACTCGACCATGGTAACCCTGGAGAAAATTTTTAAGAATTCAAAACTTAATGCCAAACATCCAGGCGCTTCATCTCTAGCCAATCTTGGCCGTGAAAGGTGCTACTTCTGACTTCTGGACTCTTTTCCATTCAACCCCTGCCACCCTGGAGGAAATTTTTTAATTTTCAAAACCTGAGTCCAGATATCTAGGCGCTTCATCCAGCCGATCTTGGCTGGGTTAAGTGCTACTTCTTGACGCTTTTCCACTCGACCATGGTAACCCTGGAGAAAATTTTTAAGAATTCAAAACTTAATGCCAAACATCCAGGCGCTTCATCTAGCCAATCTTGGCCGTGAAAGGTGCTACTTCTTGACTCTTTTCCATTCAACCCTGCCACCCTGGAGGAAATTTTTAATTTTCAAAAACCTGAGTCCAGAATATCCAGGCGCTTCATCCAGCCGATCTTGGCTGGGTTAAGTGCTACTTCTTGACGCTTTTCCACTCACCATGGTAACCCTGGAGAAAATTTTTAAGAATTCAAAACTTAATGCCAAACATCCAGGCGCTTCATCTAGCCAATCTTGGCCGTGAAAGGTGCTACTTCTTGACTCTTTTCCATTCAACCCTGCCCACCTGGAGGAAATTTTTTAATTTTCAAAACCTGAGTCCAGATATCTAGGCGCTTCATCCAGCCGATCTTGGCTGGGTTATGCTACTTCTGGACGCTTTTCCACTCGACCATGGTAACCTGGAGAAAATTTTTAAGAATTCAAAACTTAATGCCAAACATCCAGGCGCTTCATCTAGCCAATCTTGGCCGTGAAAGGTGCTACTTCTGACTTTTCCATTCAACCCTGCCACCCTGGAGGAAATTTTTTAATTTTCAAAACCTGAGTCCAAACGCCCAGGCGCTTCATCCAGCCGATCTTGGCTGTTAAGTGCTACTTCTGGACGCTTTTCCACTCACCATGGTAACCCTGGAGAAAATTTTTAAGAATTCAAAACTTAATGCCAAACATCCAGGCGCTTCATCTAGCCAATCTTGGCCGTGAAAGGTGCTACTTCTTGACTCTTTTCCATTCAACCCCTGCCACCCTGGAGGAAATTTTTAAATTTTCAAAACCTGAGTCCAGATATCTAGGCGCTTTTCATCCAGCCGATCTTGGCTGGGTTAAGTGCTACTTCTTGACGCTTTTCCACTCGACCATGGTAACCCTGGAGAAAATTTTTAAGAATTCAAAACTTAATGCCAAACATCCAGGCGCTTCATCTAGCCAATCTTGGCCGTGAAAGGTGCTACTTCTTGACTCTTTTCCATTCAACCCCTGCCACCCTGGAGGAAATTTTTAAATTTTCAAAACCTGAGTCCAAATATCCAGGCGCTTCATCCAGCCGATCTTGGCTGGGTTATGCTACTTCTTGACGCTTTTCCACTCGACCATGGTAACCCTGGAGAAAATTTTTAAGAATTCAAAACTTAATGCCAAACATCCAGGCGCTTCATCTAGCCAATCTTGGCCGTGAAAGGTGCTACTTCTTGACTCTTTTCCATTCAACCCTGCCACCCTGGAGGAAATTTTTTAATTTTCAAAACCTGAGTCCAAATATCTAGGCGCTTCATCCAGCCGATCTTGGCTGGGTTAAGTGCTACTTCTGACGCTTTTCCACTCACCATGGTAACCCTGGAGAAAATTTTTAAGAATTCAAAACTTAATGCCAAACATCCAGGCGCTTCATCTAGCCAATCTTGGCCGTGAAAGGTGCTACTTCTGACTCTTTTTCCATTCAACCCCTGCCACCCTGGAGGAAATTTTTTAATTTTCAAAACCTGAGTCCAAATATCCAGGCGCTTCATCCAGCCGATCTTGGCTGGGTTAGTGCTACTTCTTGACGCTTTTCCACTCACCATGGTAACCCTGGAGAAAATTTTTAAGAATTCAAAACTTAATGCCAAACATCCAGGCGCTTCATCTAGCCAATCTTGGCCGTGAAAGGTGCTACTTCTTGACTTTTCCATTCAACCCCTGCCACCCTGAGGAAATTTTTAATTTTCAAAACCTGAGTCCAAATATCTAGGCGCTTCATCCAGCCGATCTTGGCTGGGTTATGCTGCTTCTTGACGCTTTTCCACTCGACCATGGTAACCCTGGAGAAAATTTTTAAGAATTCAAAACTTAATGCCAAACATCCAGGCGCTTCATCTAGCCAATCTTGGCCGTGAAAGGTGCTACTTCTGGACTCTTTTCCATTCAACCCCTGCCACCCTGGAGGAAATTTTTTAATTTTCAAAACCTGAGTCCAAATATCCAGGCGCTTCATCCAGCCGATCTTGGCTGGGTTAAGTGCTACTTCTTGACGCTTTTCCACTCGACCATGGTAACCCTGGAGAAAATTTTTAAGAATTCAAAACTTAATGCCAAACATCCAGGCGCTTCATCTAGCCAATCTTGGCCGTGAAAGGTGCTACTTCTTGACTCTTTTCCATTCAACCCTGCCCACCCTGGAGGAAATTTTTTAATTTTCAAAACCTGAGTCCAGATATCTAGGCGCTTCATCCAGCCGATCTTGGCTGGGTTAAGTGCTACTTCTTGACGCTTTTCCACTCGACCATGGTAACCCTGGAGAAAATTTTTAAGAATTCAAAACTTAATGCCAAACATCCAGGCGCTTCATCTAGCCAATCTTGGCCGTGAAAGGTGCTACTTCTTGACTCTTTTCCATTCAACCCTGCCACCCTGGAGGAAATTTTTAATTTTCAAAACCTGAGTCCAAATATCTAGGCGCTTCATCCAGCCGATCTTGGCTGGGTAAGTGCTACTTCTTGACGCTTTTCCACTCACCATGGTAACCCTGGAGAAAATTTTTAAGAATTCAAAACTTAATGCCAAACATCCAGGCTTCATCTAGCCAATCTTGGCCGTGAAAGGTGCTACTTCTTGACTCTTTTCCATTCAACCCTGCCACCCTGGAGGAAATTTTTTAATTTTCAAAACCTGAGTCCAAATATCTAGGCGCTTCATCCAGCCGATCTTGGCTGGGTTAAGTGCTACTTCTTGACGCTTTTCCACTCACCATGGTAACCCTGGAGAAAATTTTTAAGAATTCAAAACTTAATGCCAAACATCCAGGCGCTCATCTAGCCAATCTTGGCCGTGAAAGGTGCTACTTCTTGACTCTTTTCCATTCAACCCTGCCACCCTGGAGGAAATTTTTTAATTTTCAAAACCTGAGTCCAAACGTCCAGGCGCTTCATCCAGCCGATCTTGGCTGGGTTATGCTACTTCTGACGCTTTTCCACTCACCATGGTAACCCTGGAGAAAATTTTAAGAATTCAAAACTTAATGCCAAACATCCAGGCGCTTCATCTAGCCAATCTTGGCCGTGAAAAGGTGCTACTTCTTGACTTTTTCCATTCAACCCTGCCACCCTGAGAGAAATTTTTTAATTTTCAAAACCTGAGTCCAGATATCTAGGCGCTTCATCCAGCCGATCTTGGCTGGGTTAAGTGCTACTTCTGACGCTTTTCCACTCGACCATGGTAACCCTGGAGAAAATTTTTTAAGAATTCAAAACTTAATGCCAAACATCCAGGCTTCATCTAGCCAATCTTGGCCGTGAAAGGTGCTACTTCTTGACTCTTTTCCATTCAACCCTGCCACCCTGGAGGAAATTTTTTTATTTTCAAAACCTGAGTCCAAATATCCAGGCGCTTCATCCAGCCGATCTTGGCTGGGTTAAGTGCTACTACTTGGACGCTTTTCCACTCACCATGGTAACCCTGGAGAAAATTTTTAAGAATTCAAAACTTAATGCCAAACATCCAGGCTTCATCTAGCCAATCTTGGCCGTGAAAGGTGCTACTTCTGACTCTTTTCCATTCAACCCCTGCCACCCTGGAGGAAATTTTTTAATTTTCAAAGCTGAGTCCAAACGCCCAGGCGCTTCATCCAGCCGATCTTGGCTGGGTTAAGTGCTACTTCTGACGCTTTTCCACTCGACCATGGTAACCCTGGAGAAAATTTTTAAGAATTCAAAACTTAATGCCAAACATCCAGGCGCTTCATCTAGCCAATCTTGGCCGTGAAAGGTGCTACTTCTTGACTCTTTTCCATTCAACCCTGCCACCCTGGAGGAAATTTTTTAATTTTCAAAACCTGAGTCCAGATATCTAGGCGCTTCATCCAGCCGATCTTGGCTGGGTTATGCTACTTCTTGACGCTTTTCCACTCACCATGGTGGTAACCCTGGAGAAAATTTTTAAGAATTCAAAACTTAATGCCAAACATCCAGGCTTCATCTAGCCAATCTTGGCCGTGAAAGGTGCTACTTCTGACTCTTTCCATTCAACCCTGCCACCCTGGAGGAAATTTTTTAATTTTCAAAACCTGAGTCCAGATATCTAGGCGCTTCATCCAGCCGATCTTGGCTGGGTTAAGTGCTACTTCTTGACGCTTTTCCACTCACTCACCATGGTAACCCTGGAGAAAATTTTTTAAGAATTCAAAACTTAATGCCAAACATCCAGGCGCTCATCTAGCCAATCTTGGCCGTGAAAGGTGCTACTTCTTGACTCTTTTCCATTCAACCCCTGCCACCCTGGAGGAAATTTTTTAATTTTCAAAACCTGAGTCCAGATATCTAGGCGCTTCATCCAGCCGATCTTGGCTGGGTTAAGTGCTACTTCTGACGCTTTTCCACTCGACCATGGTAACCCTGGAGAAAATTTTTAAGAATTCAAAAATGCTTAATGCCAAACATCCAGGCGCTTCATCTCTAGCCAATCTTGGCCGTGAAAGGTGCTACTTCTTGACTCTTTTTCCATTCAACCCCTGCCACCCTGGAGGAAATTTTTTAATTTTCAAAACCTGAGTCCAGATATCTAGGCGCTTCATCCAGCCGATCTTGGCTGGGTTATGCTACTTCTGACGCTTTTCCACTCGACCATGGTAACCCTGGAGAAAATTTTTAAGAATTCAAAACTTAATGCCAAACATCCAGGCTTCATCTAGCCAATCTTGGCCGTGAAAGGTGCTACTTCTTGACTCTTTTCCATTCAACCCCTGCCACCCTGGAGGAAATTTTTTATTTTTCAAAACCTGAGTCCAGATATCCAGGCGCTTCATCCAGCCGATCTTGGCTGGGTTAAGTGCTACTTCTGACGCTTTTCCACTCGACCATGGTAACCCTGGAGAAAATTTTTAAGAATTCAAAACTTAATGCCAAACATCCAGGCGCTTCATCTAGCCAATCTTGGCCGTGAAAAGGTGCTACTTCTGACTCTTTTCCATTCAACCCCTGCCACCCTGGAGAAATTTTTTAATCAAAACCTGAGTCCAGATATCTAGGCGCTTCATCCAGCCGATCTTGGCTGGGTTAAGTGCTACTTCTTGACGCTTTTCCACTCGACCATGGTAACCCTGGAGAAAATTTTTTAAGAATTCAAAACTTAATGCCAAACATCCAGGCGCTTCATCTAGCCAATCTTGGCCGTGAAAGGTGCTACTTCTGACTCTTTTCCATTCAACCCTGCCACCCTGGAGGAAATTTTTTAATTTTCAAAGCCTGAGTCCAGACGCCCAGGCGCTTCATCCAGCCGATCTTGGCTGGGTTAAGTGCTACTTCTGGACGCTTTTCCACTCGACCATGGTAACCCTGGAGAAAATTTTTAAGAATTCAAAACTTAATGCCAAACATCCAGGCGCTTCATCTAGCCAATCTTGGCCGTGAAAGGTGCTACTTCTTGACTCTTTTCCATTCAACCCCCTGCCACCCTGGAGGAAATTTTTTAATTTTCAAAACCTGAGTCCAAATATCTAGGCGCTTCATCCAGCCGATCTTGGCTGGGTTAAGTGCTACTTCTTGACGCTTTTCCACTCACCATGGTAACCCTGGAGAAAATTTTTAAGAATTCAAAACTTAATGCCAAACATCCAGGCTTCATCTAGCCAATCTTGGCCGTGAAAGGTGCTACTTCTGACTCTTTCCATTCAACCCCTGCCACCCTGGAGGAAATTTTTTAATTTTCAAAACCTGAGTCCAGATATCTAGGCGCTTCATCCAGCCGATCTTGGCTGGGTTAAGTACTACTTGACGCTTTTCCACTCGACCATGGTAACCCTGGAGAAAATTTTTAAGAATTCAAAACTTAATGCCAAACATCCAGGCGCTTCATCTAGCCAATCTTGGCCGTGAAAGGTGCTACTTCTTGACTCTTTTCCATTCAACCCTGCCACCCTGGAGGAAATTTTTTAATTTTCAAAACCTAGTCCAAATATCTAGGCGCTTCATCCAGCCGATCTTGGCTGGGTTAAGTGCTACTTCTGGACGCTTTTCCACTCGACCATGGTAACCCTGGAGAAAATTTTTAAGAATTCAAAACTTAATGCCAAACATCCAGGCGCTTCATCTAGCCAATCTTGGCCGTGAAAGGTGCTACTTCTTGACTCTTTTCCATTCAACCCCTGCCACCCTGGAGGAAATTTTTAATTTTCAAAACCTGAGTCCAGATATCTAGGCGCTTCATCCAGCCGATCTTGGCTGGGTTAAGTGCTACTTCTGGACGCTTTTTTCACTCTGACCATGGTAACCCTGGAGAAAATTTTTAAGAATTCAAAACTTAATGCCAAACATCCAGGCGCTTCATCTAGCCAATCTTGGCCGTGAAAGGTGCTACTTCTGACTCTTTTCCATTCAACCCCTGCCACCCTGGAGGAAATTTTTTAATTTTCAAAACCTGAGTCCAGATATCTAGGCGCTTCATCCAGCCGATCTTGGCTGGGTTATGCTACTTCTTGACGCTTTTCCACTCGACCATGGTAACCCTGAGAAAATTTTTAAGAATTCAAAACTTAATGCCAAACATCCAGGCGCTTCATCTAGCCAATCTTGGCCGTGAAAGGTGCTACTTCTTGACTCTTTTCCATTCAACCCTGCCACCCTGGAGGAAATTTTTTAATTTTCAAAGCAAGTCCAAATATCCAGGCGCTTCATCCAGCCGATCTTGGCTGGGTTAGTGCTACTTCTTGACGCTTTTCCACTCACCATGGTAACCCTGGAGAAAATTTTTAAGAATTCAAAACTTAATGCCAAACATCCAGGCTTCATCTAGCCAATCTTGGCCGTGAAAGGTGCTACTTCTGACTCTTTTCCATTCAACCCCTGCCACCCTGGAGGAAATTTTTTAATTTTCAAAACCTGAGTCCAGATATCTAGGCGCTTCATCCAGCCGATCTTGGCTGGGTTAAGTGCTACTTCTGGACGCTTTTCCACTCGACCATGGTAACCCTGGAGAAAATTTTTAAGAATTCAAAACTTAATGCCAAACATCCAGGCTTCATCTAGCCAATCTTGGCCGTGAAAGGTGCTACTTCTTGACTCTTTTCCATTCAACCCCTGCCACCCTGGAGGAAATTTTTTATTTTCAAAACCTGAGTCCAGATATCTAGGCGCTTCATCCAGCCGATCTTGGCTGGGTTAAGTGCTACTTCTGACGCTTTTCCACTCGACCATGGTAACCCTGGAGAAAATTTTTAAGAATTCAAAACTTAATGCCAAACATCCAGGCGCTTCATCTAGCCAATCTTGGCCGTGAAAGGTGCTACTTCTTGACTCTTTTCCATTCAACCCTGCCACCCTGGAGGAAATTTTTTAATTTTCAAAACCTGAGTCCAAACGCCCAGGCGCTTCATCCAGCCGATCTTGGCTGGGTTATGCTACTTCTTGACGCTTTTCCACTCACCATGGTAACCCTGGAGAAAAAAATTTAAGAATTCAAAACTTAATGCCAAACATCCAGGCGCTTCATCTAGCCAATCTTGGCCGTGAAAGGTGCTACTTCTTGACTCTTTTTCCATTCAACCCTGCCACCCTGGAGGAAATTTTTAATTTTTCAAAACCTGAGTCCAGATATCTAGGCGCTTCATCCAGCCGATCTTGGCTGGGTTATGCTACTTCTGACGCTTTTCCACTCACCATGGTAACCCTGGAGAAAATTTTTAAGAATTCAAAACTTAATGCCAAACATCCAGGCGCTTCATCTAGCCAATCTTGGCCGTGAAAGGTGCTACTTCTTGACTCTTTCCCATTCAACCCTGCCACCCTGGAGGAAATTTTTAAATTTTCAAAACCTGAGTCCAAATATCTTTCCAGCCGATCTTGGCTGGGTTAAGTGCTACTTCTGACGCTTTTCCACCCTGGTAACCCTGGAGAAAATTTTTAAGAATTCAAAACTTAATGCCAAACATCCAGGCGCTTCATCTAGCCAATCTTGGCCGTGAAAGGTGCTACTTCTTGACTCTTTTTCCATTCAACCCCTGCCACCCTGGAGGAAATTTTTTAATTTTCAAAACCTGAGTCCAGATATCTAGGCGCTTCATCCAGCCGATCTTGGCTGGGTTAAGTGCTACTTCTTGACGCTTTTCCACTCGACCATGGTAACCCTGGAGAAAATTTTTAAGAATTCAAAACTTAATGCCAAACATCCAGGCGCTTCATCTAGCCAATCTTGGCCGTGAAAGGTGCTACTTCTTGACTCTTTTCCATTCAACCCCTGCCACCCTGGAGGAAATTTTTTAATTTTCAAAACCTGAGTCCAAATATCCAGGCGCTTCATCCAGCCGATCTTGGCTGGGTTAAGTGCTACTTCTTGACGCTTTTCCACTCGACCATGGTAACCCTGGAGAAAATTTTTAAGAATTCAAAACTTAATGCCAAACATCCAGGCGCTTCATCTAGCCAATCTTGGCCGTGAAAGGTGCTACTTCTTGACTCTTTTCCATTCAACCCTGCCACCCTGAGGAAATTTTTTAATTTTCAAACCTGAGTCCAAATATCCAGGCGCTTCATCCAGCCGATCTTGGCTGGGTTAAGTGCTACTTCTTGACGCTTTTCCACTCAACCATGGTAACCCTGGAGAAAATTTTTAAGAATTCAAAACTTAATGCCAAACATCCAGGCGCTTCATCTAGCCAATCTTGGCCGTGAAAGGTGCTACTTCTTGACTCTTTTCCATTCAACCCCTGCCACCCTGGAGGAAATTTTTTAAATTTTCAAAACCTGAGTCCAAATATCTAGGCGCTTCATCCAGCCGATCTTGGCTGGGTTATGCTACTTGACGCTTTTCCACTCGACCATGGTAACCCTGGAGAAAATTTTTTAAGAATTCAAAACTTAATGCCAAACATCCAGGCGCTTCATCTAGCCAATCTTGGCCGTGAAAGGTGCTACTTCTTGACTTTTTCCATTCAACCCCTGCCACCCTGGAGGAAATTTTTTAATTTTCAAAACCTGAGTCCAGATATCTAGGCGCTTCATCCAGCCGATCTTGGCTGGGTTAAGTGCTACTTCTTGACGCTTTTCCACTCGACCATGGTAACCCTGGAGAAAAATTTTAAGAATTCAAAACTTAATGCCAAACATCCAGGCTTCATCTAGCCAATCTTGGCCGTGAAAGGTGCTACTTCTGACTCTTTTCCATTCAACCCCTGCCACCCTGGAGGAAATTTTTTAATTTTCAAAACCTGAGTCCAGATATCTAGGCGCTTCATCCAGCCGATCTTGGCTGGGTTAAGTGCTACTTCTTGATGCTTTTCCACTGACCATGGTAACCCTGGAGAAAATTTTTAAGAATTCAAAACTTAATGCCAAACATCCAGGCTTCATCTAGCCAATCTTGGCCGTGAAAGGTGCTACTTCTGACTCTTTTCCATTCAACCCCTGCCACCCTGGAGGAAATTTTTAATTTTCAAAACCTGAGTCCAGATATCTAGGCGCTTCATCCAGCCGATCTTGGCTGGGTTAAGTGCTACTTCTGACGCTTTTCCACTCGACCATGGTAACCCTGGAGAAAATTTTTAAGAATTCAAAACTTAATGCCAAACATCCAGGCGCTTCATCTAGCCAATCTTGGCCGTGAAAGGTGCTACTTCTGACTCTTTTCCATTCAACCCCTGCCACCCTGGAGGAAATTTTTTAATTTTTCAAAACCTGAGTCCAAATATCCAGGCGCTTCATCCAGCCGATCTTGGCTGGGTTAAGTGCTACTTCTTGACTTTTTTCCACTCGACCATGGTAACCCTGGAGAAAATTTTTAAGAATTCAAAACTTAATGCCAAACATCCAGGCGCTTCATCTAGCCAATCTTGGCCGTGAAAGGTGCTACTTCTTGACTCTTTTCCATTCAACCCCTGCCACCCTGGAGGAAATTTTTTAATTTTCAAAACCTGAGTCCAGATATCTAGGCGCTTCATCCAGCCGATCTTGGCTGGGTTAAGTGCTACTTCTTGACGCTTTTCCACTCGACCATGGTAACCCTGAGAAAAAATTTTAAGAATTCAAAACTTAATGCCAAACATCCAGGCGCTTCATCTAGCCAATCTTGGCCGTGAAAGGTGCTACTTCTGACTCTTTTCCATTCAACCCCTGCCACCCTGGAGGAAATTTTTTAATTTTCAAAACCTGAGTCCAGATATCTAGGCGCTTCATCCAGCCGATCTTGGCTGGGTTAAGTGCTACTTCTGACGCTTTTCCACTCGACCATGGTAACCCTGGAGAAAATTTTTAAGAATTCAAAACTTAATGCCAAACATCCAGGCTTCATCTAGCCAATCTTGGCCGTGAAAGGTGCTACTTCTTGACTCTTTTCCATTCAACCCCTGCCACCCTGGAGGAAATTTTTTAATTTTCAAAACCTGAGTCCAGATATCTAGGCGCTTCATCCAGCCGATCTTGGCTGGGTTAAGTGCTACTTCTGACGCTTTTCCACTCGACCATGGTAACCCTGGAGAAAATTTTTAAGAATTCAAAACTTAATGCCAAACATCCAGGCGCTTCATCTAGCCAATCTTGGCCGTGAAAGGTGCTACTTCTTGACTCTTTTCCATTCAACCCCTGCCACCCTGGAGGAAATTTTTTTTCAATTTTCAAAACCTGAGTCCAAATATCCAGGCGCTTCATCCAGCCGATCTTGGCTGGGTTAAGTGCTACTTCTTGACGCTTTTCCACTCGACCATGGTAACCCTGGAGAAAATTTTTAAGAATTCAAAACTTAATGCCAAACATCCAGGCGCTTCATCTAGCCAATCTTGGCCGTGAAAGGTGCTACTTCTTGACTCTTTTCCATTCAACCCCTGCCACCCTGGAGGAAATTTTTTAATTTTCAAAACCTGAGTCCAAATATCTAGGCGCTTCATCCAGCCGATCTTGGCTGGGTTAAGTGCTACTTCTTGACGCTTTTCCACTCGACCATGGTAACCCTGGAGAAAATTTTTAAGAATTCAAAACTTAATGCCAAACATCCAGGCGCTTCATCTAGCCAATCTTGGCCGTGAAAGGTGCTACTTCTTGACTCTTTTCCCATTCAACCCCTGCCACCCTGGAGGAAATTTTTTAATTTTCAAAGCCTGAGTCCAAATATCCAGGCGCTTCATCCAGCCGATCTTGGCTGGGTTAAGTGCTACTTCTTGACGCTTTTCCACTTCGACCATGGTAACCCTGGAGAAAATTTTTAAGAATTCAAAACTTAATGCCAAACATCCAGGCGCTTCATCTAGCCAATCTTGGCCGTGAAAGGTGCTACTTCTTGACTCTTTTCCATTCAACCCCTGCCACCCTGGAGGAAATTTTTTAATTTTCAAAACCTGAGTCCAGATATCTAGGCGCTTCATCCAGCCGATCTTGGCTGGGTTAAGTGCTACTTCTTGACGCTTTTCCACTCACCATGGTAACCCTGGAGAAAATTTTTAAGAATTCAAAACTTAATGCCAAACATCCAGGCGCTTCATCTAGCCAATCTTGGCCGTGAAAGGTGCTACTTCTTGACTCTTTTCCATTCAACCCTGCCACCCTGGAGGAAATTTTTAAATTTTTCAAACCTGAGTCCAGATATCCAGCCGATCTTGGCTGGGTTATGCTACTTCTGATCCAGCCACTCATCTTGGTAACTGGGAAAAATTTTTAAGAATTCTAAACTTGCCAAACATCCAGGGCTTCATCTAGCTTTCTTGGCCACTCTTCTGACCATGGTTCAACCCTGCCACCCTGAGGAAATTTTTAATTTTCAAAACCTGAGTCCAGATATCTAGGCGCTTCATCCAGCCGATCTTGGCTGGGTTAAGTGCTACTTCTTCCAGGATCTTGCTTTTCCACTCTTTTCCACTCGACCATGGTAACCCTGGAGAAAATTTTTAAGAATTCAAAACTTAATGCCAAACATCCAGGCGCTTCATCTAGCCAATCTTGGCCGTGAAAGGTGCTACTTCTTGACTCTTTTCCATTCAACCTCTGCCACCCTGGAGGAAATTTTTAAATTTTCAAAACCTGAGTCCAAATATCCAGGCGCTTCATCCAGCCGATCTTGGCTGGGTTAAGTGCTACTTCTTGATGCTTTTCCACTCGACCATGGTAACCCTGGAGAAAATTTTTAAGAATTCAAAACTTAATGCCAAACATCCAGGCGCTTCATCTAGCCAATCTTGGCCGTGAAAGGTGCTACTTCTTGACTCTTTTCCATTCAACCCCTGCCACCCTGGAGGAAATTTTTAAATTTTCAAAACCTGAGTCCAGATATTCTAGGCGCTTCATCCAGCCGATCTTGGCTGGGTTATGCTACTTCTGGACGCTTTTCCACTCGACCATGGTAACCCTGGAGAAAATTTTTAAGAATTCAAAACTTAATGCCAAACATCCAGGCGCTTCATCTAGCCAATCTTGGCCGTGAAAGGTGCTACTTCTTGACTCTTTCCATTCAACCCCTGCCACCCTGGAGGAAATTTTTAATTTTCAAAACCTGAGTCCAAATATCCAGGCGCTTCATCCAGCCGATCTTGGCTGGGTTATGCTACTTCTGACGCTTTTCCACTCGACCATGGTAACCCTGGAGAAAATTTTTAAGAATTCAAAACTTAATGCCAAACATCCAGGCTTCATCTAGCCAATCTTGGCCGTGAAAGGTGCTACTTCTTGACTCTTTTCCATTCAACCCCTGCCACCCTGGAGGAAATTTTTAATTTTCAAAGCTGAGTCCCAAATATCCAGGCGCTTCATCCAGCCGATCTTGGCTGGGTTAAGTGCTACTTCTTGGATGCTTTTCCACTCGACCATGGTAACCCTGGAGAAAATTTTTTAAGAATTCAAAACTTAATGCCAAACATCCAGGCGCTTCATCTAGCCAATCTTGGCCGTGAAAGGTGCTACTTCTTGACTCTTTTCCATTCAACCCCTGCCACCCTGGAGGAAATTTTTTAATTTTCAAAACCTGAGTCCAGATATCTAGGCGCTTCATCCAGCCGATCTTGGCTGGGTTAAGTGCTACTTCTTGACGCTTTTCCACTCGACCATGGTAACCCTGGAGAAAATTTTTAAGAATTCAAAACTTAATGCCAAACATCCAGGCGCTTCATCTAGCCAATCTTGGCCGTGAAAGGTGCTACTTCTTGACTCTTTTCCATTCAACCCTGCCACCCTGGAGGAAATTTTTAAATTTTCAAAACCTGAGTCCAAATATCCAGGCGCTTCATCCAGCCGATCTTGGCTGGGTTAAGTGCTACTTCTGGATGCTTTTCCACTCGACCATGGTAACCCTGGAGAAAATTTTTAAGAATTCAAAACTTAATGCCAAACATCCAGGCGCTTCATCTAGCCAATCTTGGCCGTGAAAGGTGCTACTTCTTGACTCTTTCCATTCAACCCCTGCCACCCTGGAGGAAATTTTTAATTTTCAAAACCTGAGTCCAGATATCTAGGCGCTTCATCCAGCCGATCTTGGCTGGGTTATGCTACTTCTTGGACGCTTTTCCACTCGACCATGGTAACCCTGGAGAAAATTTTTAAGAATTCAAAACTTAATGCCAAACATCCAGGCGCTTCATCTAGCCAATCTTGGCCGTGAAAGGTGCTACTTCTTGACTCTTTTCCATTCAACCTCTGCCACCCTGGAGGAAATTTTTAATTTTCAAAACCTGAGTCCAAATATCCAGGCGCTTCATCCAGCCGATCTTGGCTGGGTTAAGTGCTACTTCTGACGCTTTTCCACTCGACCATGGTAACCCTGGAGAAAATTTTTAAGAATTCAAAACTTAATGCCAAACATCCAGGCGCTTCATCTAGCCAATCTTGGCCGTGAAAGGTGCTACTTCTTGACTCTTTTCCATTCAACCTCTGCCACCCTGGAGGAAATTTTTTTAATTTTCAAAACCTGAGTCCAAATATCTAGGCGCTTCATCCAGCCGATCTTGGCTGGGTTAAGTGCTACTTCTTGACGCTTTTCCACTCACCATGGTAACCCTGGAGAAAATTTTTAAGAATTCAAAACTTAATGCCAAACATCCAGGCGCTTCATCTAGCCAATCTTGGCCGTGAAAGGTGCTACTTCTGGACTCTTTTCCATTCAACCCCTGCCACCCTGGAGGAAATTTTTTAATTTTCAAAACCTGAGTCCAGATATCTAGGCGCTTCATCCAGCCGATCTTGGCTGGGTTAAGTGCTACTTCTTGACGCTTTTCCACTCGACCATGGTAACCCTGGAGAAAATTTTTAAGAATTCAAAACTTAATGCCAAACATCCAGGCGCTTCATCTAGCCAATCTTGGCCGTGAAAGGTGCTACTTCTTGACTCTTTTCCATTCAACCTCTGCCACCCTGGAGGAAATTTTTAATTTTCAAAGCTGAGTCCAGATATCCAGGCGCTTCATCCAGCCGATCTTGGCTGGGTTAAGTGCTACTTCTGGACGCTTTTCCACTCGACCATGGTAACCCTGGAGAAAATTTTAAGAATTCAAAACTTAATGCCAAACATCCAGGCGCTCATCTAGCCAATCTTGGCCGTGAAAGGTGCTACTTCTTGACTCTTTTCCATTCAACCCCTGCCACCCTGGAGGAAATTTTTTAATTTTCAAAACCTGAGTCCAAATATCTAGGCGCTTCATCCAGCCGATCTTGGCTGGGTTAAGTGCTACTTCTGGACGCTTTTCCACTCGACCATGGTAACCCTGGAGAAAATTTTTAAGAATTCAAAACTTAATGCCAAACATCCAGGCGCTTCATCTAGCCAATCTTGGCCGTGAAAGGTGCTACTTCTTGACTCTTTTCCATTCAACCCCTGCCACCCTGGAGGAAATTTTTAATTTTCAAAACCTGAGTCCAAATATCCAGGCGCTTCATCCAGCCGATCTTGGCTGGGTTAGTGCTACTTCTGGACGCTTTTCCACTCGACCATGGTAACCCTGGAGAAAATTTTTAAGAATTCAAAACTTAATGCCAAACATCCAGGCGCTTCATCTAGCCAATCTTGGCCGTGAAAGGTGCTACTTCTTGACTCTTTTCCATTCAACCCCTGCCACCCTGGAGGAAATTTTTTAATTTTCAAAACCTGAGTCCAGATATCTAGGCGCTTCATCCAGCCGATCTTGGCTGGGTTAAGCTACTACTTCTTGGACGCTTTTCCACTCGACCATGGTAACCCTGGAGAAAATTTTTAAGAATTCAAAACTTAATGCCAAACATCCAGGCGCTTCATCTAGCCAATCTTGGCCGTGAAAGGTGTGCTACTTCTTGACTCTTTTCCATTCAACCCTGCCACCCTGGAGGAAATTTTTTAATTTTCAAAACCTGAGTCCAAATATCCAGGCGCTTCATCCAGCCGATCTTGGCTGGGTTAAGTGCTACTTCTGACGCTTTTCCACTCGACCATGGTAACCCTGGAGAAAATTTTTAAGAATTCAAAACTTAATGCCAAACATCCAGGCGCTTCATCTAGCCAATCTTGGCCGTGAAAGGTGCTACTTCTTGACTCTTTTCCATTCAACCCCTGCCACCCTGGAGGAAATTTTTTAATTTTCAAAACCTGAGTCCAGATATCTAGGCGCTTCATCCAGCCGATCTTGGCTGGGTTAAGTGCTACTTCTTGACGCTTTTCCACTCGACCATGGTAACTCCTGGAGAAAATTTTTAAGAATTCAAAACTTAATGCCAAACATCCAGGCGCTTCATCTAGCCAATCTTGGCCGTGAAAGGTGCTACTTCTTGACTCTTTTCCATTCAACCCTGCCACCCTGGAGAAATTTTTTAATTTTCAAAGCCTGAGTCCAAATATCAGGCGCTTCATCCAGCCGATCTTGGCTGGGTTAAGTGCTACTTCTTGACGCTTTTCCACTCGACCATGGTAACCCTGGAGAAAATTTTTAAGAATTCAAAACTTAATGCCAAACATCCAGGCGCTTCATCTAGCCAATCTTGGCCGTGAAAGGTGCTACTTCTTGACTCTTTTCCATTCAACCTCTGCCACCCTGGAGGAAATTTTTAAATTTTCAAAGCCTGAGTCCAAATATCCAGGCGCTTCATCCAGCCGATCTTGGCTGGGTTAAGTGCTACTTCTTGACGCTTTTCCACTCGACCATGGTAACCCTGGAGAAAATTTTTAAGAATTCAAAACTTAATGCCAAACATCCAGGCGCTTCATCTAGCCAATCTTGGCCGTGAAAGGTGCTACTTCTTGACTCTTTTCCATTCAACCCTGCCACCCTGGAGGAAATTTTTTAATTTTTTCAAACCTGAGTCCAGATATCTAGGCGCTCATCCAGCCGATCTTGGCTGGGTTAAGTGCTACTTCTGGACGCTTTTCCACTCCAACCATGGTAACCCTGGAGAAAATTTTTAAGAATTCAAAACTTAATGCCAAACATCCAGGCGCTTCATCTAGCCAATCTTGGCCGTGAAAGGTGCTACTTCTGGACTCTTTTCCATTCAACCCCTGCCACCCTGGAGGAAATTTTTAATTTTCAAACCTGAGTCCAAATATCTAGGGCGCTTCATCCAGCCGATCTTGGCTGGGTTAAGTGCTACTTCTGATGCTTTTCCACTCGACCATGGTAACCCTGGAGAAAATTTTTAAGAATTCAAAACTTAATGCCAAACATCCAGGCGCTTCATCTAGCCAATCTTGGCCGTGAAAGGTGCTACTTCTTGACTCTTTTCCATTCAACCCCTGCCACCCTGGAGGAAATTTTTAAATTTTCAAAACCTGAGTCCAGATATCTAGGCGCTTCATCCAGCCGATCTTGGCTGGGTTAAGTGCTACTTCTTGACGCTTTTCCACTCGACCATGGTAACCCTGGAGAAAATTTTTAAGAATTCAAAACTTAATGCCAAACATCCAGGCGCTTCATCTAGCCAATCTTGGCCGTGAAAGGTGCTACTTCTTGACTCTTTTTCCATTCAACCTCTGCCACCCTGGAGGAAATTTTTAATTTTCAAAACCTGAGTCCAAATATCTAGGCGCTTCATCCAGCCGATCTTGGCTGGGTTAAGTGCTACTTCTGACGCTTTTCCACTCACCATGGTAACCCTGGAGAAAATTTTTAAGAATTCAAAACTTAATGCCAAACATCCAGGCGCTTCATCTAGCCAATCTTGGCCGTGAAAGGTGCTACTTCTTGACTCTTTTCCATTCAACCCTGCCACCCTGGAGGAAATTTTTAAATTTTCAAAGCCTGAGTCCAAATATCCAGGCGCTTCATCCAGCCGATCTTGGCTGGGTTAAGTGCTACTTCTGGACGCTTTTCCACTCGACCATGGTAACCCTGGAGAAAATTTTTAAGAATTCAAAACTTAATGCCAAACATCCAGGCGCTTCATCTAGCCAATCTTGGCCGTGAAAGGTGCTACTTCTGACTCTTTTCCCATTCAACCCCTGCCACCCTGGAGGAAATTTTTAATTTTTCAAAACCTGAGTCCAGATATCCAGGCGCTTCATCCAGCCGATCTTGGCTGGGTTATGCTACTTCTTGACGCTTTTCCACTCGACCATGGTAACCCTGGAGAAAATTTTTAAGAATTCAAAACTTAATGCCAAACATCCAGGCGCTTCATCTAGCCAATCTTGGCCGTGAAAGGTGCTACTTCTGACTCTTTTCCATTCAACCCCTGCCACCCTGGAGGAAATTTTTTAATTTTCAAAACCTGAGTCCAGATATCTAGGCGCTTCATCCAGCCGATCTTGGCTGGGTTAAGTGCTACTTCTTGACGCTTTTCCACTCACCATGGTAACCCTGGAGAAAATTTTTAAGAATTCAAAACTTAATGCCAAACATCCAGGCGCTTCATCTAGCCAATCTTGGCCGTGAAAGGTGCTACTTCTTGACTCTTTTCCATTCAACCCTGCCACCCTGGAGGAAATTTTTTAATTTTCAAAGCCTGAGTCCAAATATCTAGGCGCTTCATCCAGCCGATCTTGGCTGGGTTAAGTGCTACTTCTGGACGCTTTTCCACTGACCATGGTAACCCTGAGAAAATTTTTAAGAATTCAAAACTTAATGCCAAACATCCAGGCGCTTCATCTAGCCAATCTTGGCCGTGAAAGGTGCTACTTCTTGACTCTTTTCCATTCAACCCTGCCACCCTGGAGGAAATTTTTTAATTTCAAAACCTGAGTCCAAATATCTAGGCGCTTCATCCAGCCGATCTTGGCTGGGTTATGCTACTTCTGGACGCTTTTCCACTCGACCATGGTAACCCTGGAGAAAATTTTTAAGAATTCAAAACTTAATGCCAAACATCCAGGCGCTTCATCTAGCCAATCTTGGCCGTGAAAGGTGCTACTTCTGACTCTTTTCCATTCAACCCCTGCCACCCTGGAGGAAATTTTTAATTTTCAAAACCTGAGTCCAAATATCCAGGCGCTTCATCCAGCCGATCTTGGCTGGGTTAAGTGCTACTTCTGACGCTTTTCCACTCGACCATGGTAACCCTGGAGAAAATTTTTAAGAATTCAAAACTTAATGCCAAACATCCAGGCGCTTCATCTAGCCAATCTTGGCCGTGAAAGGTGCTACTTCTTGACTCTTTTCCATTCAACCCCTGCCACCCTGGAGGAAATTTTTAATTTTCAAAACCTGAGTCCAGATATCTAGGCGCTTCATCCAGCCGATCTTGGCTGGGTTAAGTGCTACTTCTTGACGCTTTTCCACTCGACCATGGTAACCCTGGAGAAAATTTTTAAGAATTCAAAACTTAATGCCAAACATCCAGGCGCTTCATCTAGCCAATCTTGGCCGTGAAAGGTGCTACTTCTTGACTCTTTTCCATTCAACCCCTGCCACCCTGGAGGAAATTTTTAATTTTCAAAGCCTGAGTCCAAATATCCAGGCGCTTCATCCAGCCGATCTTGGCTGGGTTAAGTGCTACTTCTGACGCTTTTCCACTCGACCATGGTAACCCTGGAGAAAATTTTTAAGAATTCAAAACTTAATGCCAAACATCCAGGCGCTTCATCTAGCCAATCTTGGCCGTGAAAGGTGCTACTTCTTGACTCTTTTCCATTCAACCCCTGCCACCCTGGAGGAAATTTTTTAATTTTCAAAACCTGAAAGTCCAGATATCTAGGCGCTTCATCCAGCCGATCTTGGCTGGGTTAAGTGCTACTTCTTGGACGCTTTTCCACTCGACCATGGTAACCCTGGAGAAAATTTTTAAGAATTCAAAACTTAATGCCAAACATCCAGGCGCTTCATCTAGCCAATCTTGGCCGTGAAAGGTGCTACTTCTTGACTCTCTTTTCCATTCAACCCCTGCCACCCTGGAGGAAATTTTTTAATTTTCAAAGCTGAAGTCCAAACGCCCAGGCGCTTCATCCAGCCGATCTTGGCTGGGTTAAGTGCTACTTCTTGACGCTTTTCCACTCGACCATGGTAACCCTGGAGAAAATTTTTAAGAATTCAAAACTTAATGCCAAACATCCAGGCGCTTCATCTAGCCAATCTTGGCCGTGAAAGGTGCTACTTCTTGACTCTTTTTCCATTCAACCCCTGCCACCCTGGAGGAAATTTTTTAATTTTCAAAACCTGAGTCCAGATATCTAGGCGCTTCATCCAGCCGATCTTGGCTGGGTTAAGTGCTACTTCTTGACGCTTTTCCACTCGACCATGGTAACCCTGGAGAAAATTTTTAAGAATTCAAAACTTAATGCCAAACATCCAGGCGCTTCATCTAGCCAATCTTGGCCGTGAAAGGTGCTACTTCTTGACTCTTTTCCATTCAACCCCTGCCACCCTGGAGGAAATTTTTAAATTTTCAAAGCTGAGTCCAAACGCCCAGGCGCTTCATCCAGCCGATCTTGGCTGGGTTATGCTACTTCTGACGCTTTTCCACTCACCCATGGTAACCCTGGAGAAAATTTTTAAGAATTCAAAACTTAATGCCAAACATCCAGGCGCTTCATCTAGCCAATCTTGGCCGTGAAAGGTGCTACTTCTTGACTCTTTTCCCATTCAACCCCTGCCACCCTGGAGGAAATTTTTTAATTTTCAAAACCTGAGTCCAGATATCTAGGCGCTTCATCCAGCCGATCTTGGCTGGGTTATGCTACTTCTGACGCTTTTCCACTCGACCATGGTAACCCTGGAGAAAATTTTTAAGAATTCAAAACTTAATGCCAAACATCCAGGCGCTTCATCTAGCCAATCTTGGCCGTGAAAGGTGCTACTTCTTGACTCTTTTCCATTCAACCCCTGCCACCCTGGAGGAAATTTTTTTAATTTTCAAAACCTGAGTCCAGATATCTAGGCGCTTCATCCAGCCGATCTTGGCTGGGTTATGCTACTTCTGACGCTTTTTCCACTCGACCATGGTAACCCTGGAGAAAATTTTTAAGAATTCAAAACTTAATGCCAAACATCCAGGCGCTTCATCTAGCCAATCTTGGCCGTGAAAGGTGCTACTTCTTGACTCTTTCCATTCAACCCCTGCCACCCTGGAGGAAATTTTTTAATTTTCAAACCTGAAAGTCCAAACGTCCAGGCGCTTCATCCAGCCGATCTTGGCTGGGTTATGCTACTTCTTGGACGCTTTTCCACTCACCATGGTAACCCTGGAGAAAATTTTTAAGAATTCAAAACTTAATGCCAAACATCCAGGCGCTTCATCTAGCCAATCTTGGCCGTGAAAGGTGCTACTTCTTGACTCTTTTCCATTCAACCCCTGCCACCCTGGAGGAAATTTTTTAATTTTCAAAACCTGAGTCCAGACGCCCAGGCGCTTCATCCAGCCGATCTTGGCTGGGTTAAGTGCTACTTCTGACGCTTTTCCACTCGACCATGGTAACCCTGGAGAAAATTTTTAAGAATTCAAAACTTAATGCCAAACATCCAGGCGCTTCATCTAGCCAATCTTGGCCGTGAAAGGTGCTACTTCTTGACTCTTTTCCATTCAACCCCTGCCACCCTGGAGGAAATTTTTTTTTCATTTTCAAAGCCTGAGTCCAAACGCCCAGGCGCTTCATCCAGCCGATCTTGGCTGGGTTATGCTACTTCTGACGCTTTTCCACTCACCATGGTAACCCTGGAGAAAATTTTTAAGAATTCAAAACTTAATGCCAAACATCCAGGCGCTTCATCTAGCCAATCTTGGCCGTGAAAGGTGCTACTTCTTGACTCTTTTCCATTCAACCCCTGCCACCCTGGAGGAAATTTTTAATTTTCAAAAACCTGAGTCCAATATCCAGGCGCTTCATCCAGCCGATCTTGGCTGGGTTAAGTGCTACTTCTTGACGCTTTTCCACTCACCATGGTAACCCTGGAGAAAATTTTTTAAGAATTCAAAACTTAATGCCAAACATCCAGGCGCTTCATCTAGCCAATCTTGGCCGTGAAAGGTGCTACTTCTGACTCTTTTCCATTCAACCCCTGCCACCCTGGAGGAAATTTTTTATTTTTCAAAACCTGAGTCCAAATATCCAGGCGCTTCATCCAGCCGATCTTGGCTGGGTTAAGTGCTACTTCTTGACGCTTTTCCACTCACCATGGTAACCCTGGAGAAAATTTTTAAGAATTCAAAACTTAATGCCAAACATCCAGGCGCTTCATCTAGCCAATCTTGGCCGTGAAAGGTGCTACTTCTTGACTCTTTTCCATTCAACCCCTGCCACCCTGGAGGAAATTTTTAATTTTCAAAACCTGAGTCCAAACGTCCAGGCGCTTCATCCAGCCGATCTTGGCTGGGTTAAGTGCTACTTCTGACGCTTTTCCACTCACCATGGTAACCCTGGAGAAAATTTTTAAGAATTCAAAACTTAATGCCAAACATCCAGGCGCTTCATCTAGCCAATCTTGGCCGTGAAAGGTGCTACTTCTTGACTCTTTTCCATTCAACCCCTGCCACCCTGGAGGAAATTTTTTTAATTTTCAAAACCTGAGTCCAGATATCTAGGCGCTTCATCCAGCCGATCTTGGCTGGGTTAAGTGCTACTTCTGACGCTTTTCCACTCGACCATGGTAACCCTGGAGAAAATTTTTAAGAATTCAAAACTTAATGCCAAACATCCAGGCGCTTCATCTAGCCAATCTTGGCCGTGAAAGGTGCTACTTCTTGACTCTTTTCCATTCAACCCCTGCCACCCTGGAGGAAATTTTTTAATTTTCAAAGCTGAAAGTCCAAACGTCCAGGCGCTTCATCCAGCCGATCTTGGCTGGGTTATGCTACTTCTTGGACGCTTTTCCACTCGACCATGGTAACCCTGGAGAAAATTTTTAAGAATTCAAAACTTAATGCCAAACATCCAGGCGCTTCATCTAGCCAATCTTGGCCGTGAAAGGTGCTACTTCTTGACTCTTTTCCATTCAACCCCTGCCACCCTGGAGGAAATTTTTTAATTTTCAAAACCTGAGTCCAAATATCCAGGCGCTTCATCCAGCCGATCTTGGCTGGGTTAAGTGCTACTTCTTGACGCTTTTCCACTCGACCATGGTAACCCTGGAGAAAATTTTTAAGAATTCAAAACTTAATGCCAAACATCCAGGCGCTTCATCTAGCCAATCTTGGCCGTGAAAGGTGCTACTTCTTGACTCTTTTCCATTCAACCCCTGCCACCCTGGAGGAAATTTTTTAATTTTCAAAGCCTGAGTCCAAATATCTAGGCGCTTCATCCAGCCGATCTTGGCTGGGTTAAGTGCTACTTCTGACGCTTTTCCACTCGACCATGGTAACCCTGGAGAAAATTTTTAAGAATTCAAAACTTAATGCCAAACATCCAGGCGCTTCATCTAGCCAATCTTGGCCGTGAAAGGTGCTACTTCTTGACTCTTTTTCCATTCAACCCCTGCCACCCTGGAGGAAATTTTTTAATTTTCAAAGCCTGAGTCCAAATATCCAGGCGCTTCATCCAGCCGATCTTGGCTGGGTTATGCTACTTCTGACGCTTTTCCACTCGACCATGGTAACCCTGGAGAAAATTTTTAAGAATTCAAAACTTAATGCCAAACATCCAGGCGCTTCATCTAGCCAATCTTGGCCGTGAAAGGTGCTACTTCTGACTCTTTTCCATTCAACCCTGCCACCCTGGAGGAAATTTTTTAATTTTCAAAACCTGAGTCCAAACGCCTAGGCGCTTCATCCAGCCGATCTTGGCTGGGTTATGCTACTTCTGACGCTTTTCCACTCGACCATGGTAACCCTGGAGAAAATTTTTAAGAATTCAAAACTTAATGCCAAACATCCAGGCGCTTCATCTAGCCAATCTTGGCCGTGAAAGGTGCTACTTCTGACTCTTTTCCATTCAACCCCTGCCACCCTGGAGGAAATTTTTTAATTTTCAAAACCTGAGTCCAAATATCCAGGCGCTTCATCCAGCCGATCTTGGCTGGGTTAAGCTACTTCTTGGACGCTTTTCCACTCACCATGGTAACCCTGGAGAAAATTTTTAAGAATTCAAAACTTAATGCCAAACATCCAGGCGCTTCATCTAGCCAATCTTGGCCGTGAAAGGTGCTACTTCTGGACTCTTTTTCCATTCAACCCCTGCCACCCTGGAGGAAATTTTTTAATTTTCAAAACCTGAGTCCAAACGTCCAGGCGCTTCATCCAGCCGATCTTGGCTGGGTTAAGTGCTACTTCTTGACGCTTTTCCACTCGACCATGGTAACCCTGGAGAAAATTTTTTAAGAATTCAAAACTTAATGCCAAACATCCAGGCTTCATCTAGCCAATCTTGGCCGTGAAAGGTGCTACTTCTGACTCTTTTCCATTCAACCCCTGCCACCCTGGAGGAAATTTTTTAATTTTCAAAGCCTAAAGTCCAAACGTCCAGGCGCTTCATCCAGCCGATCTTGGCTGGGTTATGCTACTTCTTGACGCTTTTCCACTCACCATGGTAACCCTGGAGAAAATTTTTAAGAATTCAAAACTTAATGCCAAACATCCAGGCGCTTCATCTAGCCAATCTTGGCCGTGAAAGGTGCTACTTCTTGACTCTTTTTCCATTCAACCCTGCCACCCTGGAGGAAATTTTTTAATTTTCAAAACCTGAGTCCAAACGCCCAGGCGCTTCATCCAGCCGATCTTGGCTGGGTTAGTGCTACTTCTGACGCTTTTCCACTCGACCATGGTAACCCTGGAGAAAATTTTTAAGAATTCAAAACTTAATGCCAAACATCCAGGCGCTTCATCTAGCCAATCTTGGCCGTGAAAGGTGCTACTTCTTGACTCTTTTCCATTCAACCCCTGCCACCCTGGAGGAAATTTTTTAATTTTCAAAACCTGAGTCCAAATATCCAGGCGCTTCATCCAGCCGATCTTGGCTGGGTTAAGTGCTACTTCTTGACGCTTTTCCACTCACCATGGTAACCCTGGAGAAAATTTTTAAGAATTCAAAACTTAATGCCAAACATCCAGGCGCTTCATCTAGCCAATCTTGGCCGTGAAAGGTGCTACTTCTTGACTCTTTTCCATTCAACCCCTGCCACCCTGGAGGAAATTTTTTAATTTTCAAAACCTGAGTCCAAACGTCCAGGCGCTCTTCATCCAGCCGATCTTGGCTGGGTTAAGTGCTACTTCTGGACGCTTTTCCACTCGACCATGGTAACCCTGGAGAAAATTTTTAAGAATTCAAAACTTAATGCCAAACATCCAGGCGCTTCATCTAGCCAATCTTGGCCGTGAAAGGTGCTACTTCTTGACTCTTTTCCATTCAACCCTGCCACCCTGGAGGAATTTTTTAATTTTTCAAAGCTGAGTCCAAACGCCCAGGCGCTTCATCCAGCCGATCTTGGCTGGGTTAAGTGCTACTTCTGACGCTTTTCCACTCGACCATGGTAACCCTGGAGAAAATTTTTAAGAATTCAAAACTTAATGCCAAACATCCAGGCGCTTCATCTAGCCAATCTTGGCCGTGAAAGGTGCTACTTGGACTCTTTTCCACTCAACCCCTGCCACCCTGGAGGAAATTTTTAATTTTCAAAACTGAAGTCCAAACGCCCAGGCGCTTCATCCAGCCGATCTTGGCTGGGTTATGCTACTTCTGACGCTTTTCCACTCAACCATGGTAACCCTGGAGAAAATTTTTAAGAATTCAAAACTTAATGCCAAACATCCAGGCGCTTCATCTAGCCAATCTTGGCCGTGAAAGGTGCTACTTCTTGACTCTTTTCCATTCAACCCCTGCCACCCTGGAGGAAATTTTTTAATTTTCAAAGCTGAAGTCCAAACGTCCAGGCGCTTCATCCAGCCGATCTTGGCTGGGTTATGCTACTTCTGACGCTTTTCCACTCAACCATGGTAACCCTGGAGAAAATTTTTAAGAATTCAAAACTTAATGCCAAACATCCAGGCGCTTCATCTAGCCAATCTTGGCCGTGAAAGGTGCTACTTCTGACTCTTTTCCATTCAACCCTGCCACCACCCTGGAGGAAATTTTTAATTTTCAAAGCTGAGTCCAAACGTCCAGGCGCTTCATCCAGCCGATCTTGGCTGGGTTAAGTGCTACTTCTGACGCTTTTCCACTCACCATGGTAACCCTGGAGAAAATTTTTAAGAATTCAAAACTTAATGCCAAACATCCAGGCGCTTCATCTAGCCAATCTTGGCCGTGAAAGGTGCTACTTCTTGACTCTTTTCCACTCAACCCTGCCACCCTGGAGGAAATTTTTAATTTTCAAAGCCTGAGTCCAAACGTCCAGGCGCTTCATCCAGCCGATCTTGGCTGGGTTAAGTGCTACTTCTTGGACGCTTTTCCACTCGACCATGGTAACCCTGGAGAAAATTTTTAAGAATTCAAAACTTAATGCCAAACATCCAGGCGCTTCATCTAGCCAATCTTGGCCGTGAAAGGTGCTACTTCTGACTCTTTTCCATTCAACCCCTGCCACCCTGGAGGAAATTTTTTAATTTTCAAAACCTGAGTCCAAACGCCCAGGCGCTTCATCCAGCCGATCTTGGCTGGGTTATGCTACTTCTGACGCTTTTCCACTCGACCATGGTAACCCTGGAGAAAATTTTTAAGAATTCAAAACTTAATGCCAAACATCCAGGCGCTTCATCTAGCCAATCTTGGCCGTGAAAGGTGCTACTTCTTGACTCTTTTCCATTCAACCCCTGCCACCCTGGAGGAAATTTTTTAATTTTCAAACCTGAAAGTCCAAATATCCAGGCGCTTCATCCAGCCGATCTTGGCTGGGTTAAGTGCTACTTCTGGACGCTTTTCCACTCGACCATGGTAACCCTGAGAAAAAAATTTTAAGAATTCAAAACTTAATGCCAAACATCCAGGCGCTTCATCTAGCCAATCTTGGCCGTGAAAGGTGCTACTTCTTGACTCTTTTCCATTCAACCCCTGCCACCCTGGAGGAAATTTTAATTTTCAAAGCTGAGTCCAAACGTCTAGGCGCTTCATCCAGCCGATCTTGGCTGGGTTAAGTGCTACTTGACGCTTTTCCACTCACCATGGTAACCCTGGAGAAAATTTTTAAGAATTCAAAACTTAATGCCAAACATCCAGGCGCTTCATCTAGCCAATCTTGGCCGTGAAAGGTGCTACTTCTTGACTCTTTTCCATTCAACCCCTGCCACCCTGGAGGAAATTTTTTAATTTTCAAAGCCTGAGTCCAAATATCCAGGCGCTTCATCCAGCCGATCTTGGCTGGGTTATGCTACTTCTTGACGCTTTTCCACTCGACCATGGTAACCCTGGAGAAAATTTTTAAGAATTCAAAACTTAATGCCAAACATCCAGGCGCTTCATCTAGCCAATCTTGGCCGTGAAAGGTGCTACTTCTGACTCTTTTCCACTCAACCCCTGCCACCCTGGAGGAAATTTTTAATTTTCAAAGCCTGAGTCCAAACGCCCAGGCGCTTCATCCAGCCGATCTTGGCTGGGTTAAGTGCTACTTCTGACGCTTTTCCACTCACCATGGTAACCCCTGGAGAAAATTTTTAAGAATTCAAAACTTAATGCCAAACATCCAGGCGCTTCATCTAGCCAATCTTGGCCGTGAAAGGTGCTACTTCTGACTCTTTTCCATTCAACCCCTGCCACCCTGGAGGAAATTTTTAAATTTTCAAAGCCTGAGTCCAAATATCCAGGCGCTTCATCCAGCCGATCTTGGCTGGGTTATGCTACTTCTGACGCTTTTCCACTCGACCATGGTAACCCTGGAGAAAATTTTTAAGAATTCAAAACTTAATGCCAAACATCCAGGCTTCATCTAGCCAATCTTGGCCGTGAAAGGTGCTACTTCTTGACTCTTTTCCATTCAACCCCTGCCACCCTGGAGGAAATTTTTTAATTTTCAAAGCTGAGTCCAAACGCCCAGGCGCTTCATCCAGCCGATCTTGGCTGGGTTAAGTGCTACTTCTTGACGCTTTTCCACTCACCATGGTAACCCTGGAGAAAATTTTTAAGAATTCAAAACTTAATGCCAAACATCCAGGCGCTTCATCTAGCCAATCTTGGCCGTGGAAAGGTGCTACTTCTGACTCTTTTCCATTCAACCCCTGCCACCCTGAGGAAATTTTTAATTTTCAAAGCAAAGTCCAAACGTCCAGGCGCTTCATCCAGCCGATCTTGGCTGGGTTATGCTACTTCTGACGCTTTTCCACTCGACCATGGTAACCCTGGAGAAAATTTTTAAGAATTCAAAACTTAATGCCAAACATCCAGGCGCTTCATCTAGCCAATCTTGGCCGTGAAAGGTGCTACTTCTTGACTCTTTTCCATTCAACCCCTGCCACCCTGGAGGAAATTTTTAATTTTCAAAACCTGAGTCCAAACGCCCAGGCGCTTCATCCAGCCGATCTTGGCTGGGTTATGCTACTTCTGACGCTTTTCCACTCACCATGGTAACCCTGGAGAAAATTTTTAAGAATTCAAAACTTAATGCCAAACATCCAGGCGCTTCATCTAGCCAATCTTGGCCGTGAAAGGTGCTACTTCTGACTCTTTTCCATTCAACCCCTGCCACCCTGGAGGAAATTTTTTAATTTTCAAAGCTGAGTCCAGATACGCCCAGGCGCTTCATCCAGCCGATCTTGGCTGGGTTAAGTGCTACTTCTGACGCTTTTCCACTCGACCATGGTAACCCTGGAGAAAATTTTTAAGAATTCAAAACTTAATGCCAAACATCCAGGCGCTTCATCTAGCCAATCTTGGCCGTGAAAGGTGCTACTTCTTGACTCTTTTCCATTCAACCCTGCCACCCTGGAGGAAATTTTTTAATTTCAAAACCTGAAAGTCCAAACGTCCAGGCGCTTCATCCAGCCGATCTTGGCTGGGTTAAGTGCTACTTCTGACGCTTTTCCACTCGACCATGGTAACCCTGGAGAAAATTTTTAAGAATTCAAAACTTAATGCCAAACATCCAGGCGCTTCATCTAGCCAATCTTGGCCGTGAAAGGTGCTACTTCTTGACTCTTTTCCATTCAACCCCTGCCACCCTGGAGGAAATTTTTTAATTTTCAAAGCCTGAGTCCAAACGTCCAGGCGCTTCATCCAGCCGATCTTGGCTGGGTTATGCTACTTCTTGGACGCTTTTCCACTCGACCATGGTAACCCTGGAGAAAATTTTTAAGAATTCAAAACTTAATGCCAAACATCCAGGCGCTTCATCTAGCCAATCTTGGCCGTGAAAGGTGCTACTTCTTGACTCTTTTCCACTCAACCCCTGCCACCCTGGAGGAAATTTTTTTATTTTCAAAGCCTGAGTCCAAACGTCCAGGCGCTTCATCCAGCCGATCTTGGCTGGGTTAAGTGCTACTTCTTGACGCTTTTCCACTCGACCATGGTAACCCTGGAGAAAATTTTTTAAGAATTCAAAACTTAATGCCAAACATCCAGGCGCTTCATCTAGCCAATCTTGGCCGTGAAAGGTGCTACTTCTGGACTCTTTTCCATTCAACCCCTGCCACCCTGGAGGAAATTTTTTAATTTTCAAAGCTGAGTCCAAACGCCCAGGCGCTTCATCCAGCCGATCTTGGCTGGGTTAAGTGCTACTTCTTGACGCTTTTCCACTGACCATGGTAACCCTGGAGAAAATTTTTAAGAATTCAAAACTTAATGCCAAACATCCAGGCGCTTCATCTAGCCAATCTTGGCCGTGAAAGGTGCTACTTCTTGACTCTTTTCCACTCAACCCTGCCACCCTGGAGGAAATTTTTTAATTTTCAAAACCTGAGTCCAAACGCCCAGGCGCTTCATCCAGCCGATCTTGGCTGGGTTATGCTACTTCTGACGCTTTTCCACTCGACCATGGTAACCCTGGAGAAAATTTTTTAAGAATTCAAAACTTAATGCCAAACATCCAGGCGCTTCATCTAGCCAATCTTGGCCGTGAAAGGTGCTACTTCTGACTCTTTTCCATTCAACCCTGCCACCCTGGAGGAAATTTTTTAATTTTCAAAGCAAAGTCCAAACGTCCAGGCGCTTCATCCAGCCGATCTTGGCTGGGTTAAGTGCTACTTCTGACGCTTTTCCACTCACCATGGTAACCCTGGAGAAAATTTTTAAGAATTCAAAACTTAATGCCAAACATCCAGGCGCTTCATCTAGCCAATCTTGGCCGTGAAAGGTGCTACTTCTGACTCTTTTCCATTCAACCCCTGCCACCCTGGAGGAAATTTTTTAATTTTCAAAACCTGAGTCCAAACGCCCAGGCGCTTCATCCAGCCGATCTTGGCTGGGTTAAGTGCTACTTCTGGACGCTTTTCCACTCGACCATGGTAACCCTGGAGAAAATTTTTAAGAATTCAAAACTTAATGCCAAACATCCAGGCGCTTCATCTAGCCAATCTTGGCCGTGAAAGGTGCTACTTCTTGACTCTTTTCCACTCAACCCTGCCACCCTGGAGGAAATTTTTTAATTTTTCAAAGCCTGAGTCCAAATATCCAGGCGCTTCATCCAGCCGATCTTGGCTGGGTTAAGTGCTACTTCTGGACGCTTTTCCACTCACCATGGTAACCCTGGAGAAAATTTTTAAGAATTCAAAACTTAATGCCAAACATCCAGGCGCTTCATCTAGCCAATCTTGGCCGTGAAAGGTGCTACTTCTTGACTCTTTTCCATTCAACCCCTGCCACCCTGGAGGAAATTTTTTAATTTTCAAAACCTGAGTCCAGATATCTAGGCGCTTCATCCAGCCGATCTTGGCTGGGTTATGCTACTTCTGACGCTTTTCCACTCACCATGGTAACCCTGGAGAAAATTTTTAAGAATTTCAAAACTTAATGCCAAACATCCAGGCGCTTCATCTAGCCAATCTTGGCCGTGAAAGGTGCTACTTCTTGACTCTTTTCCACTCAACCCTGCCACCCTGGAGGAAATTTTTAATTTTCAAAGCTGAGTCCAAACGCCCAGGCGCTTCATCCAGCCGATCTTGGCTGGGTTAAGTGCTACTTCTGACGCTTTTCCACTCGACCATGGTAACCCTGGAGAAAATTTTTAAGAATTCAAAACTTAATGCCAAACATCCAGGCGCTTCATCTAGCCAATCTTGGCCGTGAAAGGTGCTACTTCTTGACTCTTTTCCATTCAACCCCTGCCACCCTGGAGGAAATTTTTTAATTTTCAAAACCTGAGTCCAAATATCTAGGCGCTTCATCCAGCCGATCTTGGCTGGGTTATGCTACTTCTTGGACGCTTTTCCACTCACCATGGTAACCCTGGAGAAAATTTTTAAGAATTCAAAACTTAATGCCAAACATCCAGGCGCTTCATCTAGCCAATCTTGGCCGTGAAAGGTGCTACTTCTTGACTCTTTTCCATTCAACCCTGCCACCCTGGAGGAAATTTTTTAATTTTCAAAGCTGAGTCCAAATATCCAGGCGCTTCATCCAGCCGATCTTGGCTGGGTTATGCTACTTCTGACGCTTTTCCACTCACCATGGTAACCCTGGAGAAAATTTTTAAGAATTCAAAACTTAATGCCAAACATCCAGGCGCTTCATCTAGCCAATCTTGGCCGTGAAAGGTGCTACTTCTTGACTCTTTTCCATTCAACCCCTGCCACCCTGGAGGAAATTTTTTAATTTTCAAAGCTGAAAGTCCAGATATCCAGGCGCTTCATCCAGCCGATCTTGGCTGGGTTATGCTACTTCTTGACGCTTTTCCACTCGACCATGGTAACCCTGGAGAAAATTTTTAAGAATTCAAAACTTAATGCCAAACATCCAGGCGCTTCATCTAGCCAATCTTGGCCGTGAAAGGTGCTACTTCTTGACTCTTTTCCATTCAACCCTGCCACCCTGGAGGAAATTTTTTATTTTCAAAGCCTGAGTCCAAACGCCCAGGCGCTTCATCCAGCCGATCTTGGCTGGGTTAAGTGCTACTTCTGGACGCTTTTCCACTCGACCATGGTAACCCTGAGAAAATTTTTAAGAATTCAAAACTTAATGCCAAACATCCAGGCGCTTCATCTAGCCAATCTTGGCCGTGAAAGGTGCTACTTCTTGACTCTTTTCCATTCAACCCCTGCCACCCTGGAGGAAATTTTTAAATTTTCAAAACCTGAGTCCAGATATCTCCAGGCGCTTCATCCAGCCGATCTTGGCTGGGTTATGCTACTTCTTGACGCTTTTCCACTCGACCATGGTAACCCTGGAGAAAATTTTTAAGAATTCAAAACTTAATGCCAAACATCCAGGCGCTTCATCTAGCCAATCTTGGCCGTGAAAGGTGCTACTTCTGACTCTCTTTTCCATTCAACCCTGCCACCCTGGAGGAAATTTTTAAATTTTCAAAGCCTGAGTCCAAATATCCAGGCGCTTCATCCAGCCGATCTTGGCTGGGTTATGCTACTCTGGACGCTTTTCCACTCGACCATGGTAACTCTGGAGAAAATTTTTAAGAATTCAAAACTTAATGCCAAACATCCAGGCGCTTCATCTAGCCAATCTTGGCCGTGAAAGGTGCTACTTCTTGACTCTTTTCCATTCAACCCCTGCCACCCTGGAGGAAATTTTTTATTTTCAAAGCCTGAGTCCAAATATCCAGGCGCTTCATCCAGCCGATCTTGGCTGGGTTAAGTGCTACTTCTGGACGCTTTTCCACTCCGACCATGGTAACCCTGGAGAAAATTTTTAAGAATTCAAAACTTAATGCCAAACATCCAGGCGCTTCATCTAGCCAATCTTGGCCGTGAAAGGTGCTACTTCTGGACTCTTTTCCATTCAACCCCTGCCACCCTGGAGGAAATTTTTTAATTTTCAAAAACCTGAGTCCAAACGCCCAGGCGCTTCATCCAGCCGATCTTGGCTGGGTTATGCTACTACTTGACGCTTTTCCACTCGACCATGGTAACCCTGGAGAAAATTTTTAAGAATTCAAAACTTAATGCCAAACATCCAGGCGCTTCATCTAGCCAATCTTGGCCGTGAAAGGTGCTACTTCTTGGACTCTTTTCCACTCAACCCTGCCACCCTGGAGGAAATTTTTTATTTTCAAAGCCTGAGTCCAAACGCCCAGGCGCTTCATCCAGCCGATCTTGGCTGGGTTAAGTGCTTCTGGACGCTTTTCCACTCACCATGGTAACCCTGGAGAAAAATTTTAAGAATTCAAAACTTAATGCCAAACATCCAGGCGCTTCATCTAGCCAATCTTGGCCGTGAAAGGTGCTACTTCTTGACTCTTTTCCACTCAACCCTGCCACCCTGGAGGAAATTTTTTAATTTTCAAAGCCTGAGTCCAAACGCCTAGGCGCTTCATCCAGCCGATCTTGGCTGGGTTAAGTGCTACTTGACGCTTTTCCACTCGACCATGGTAACCCTGGAGAAAATTTTTAAGAATTCAAAACTTAATGCCAAACATCCAGGCTTTCATCTAGCCAATCTTGGCCGTGAAAGGTGCTACTTCTTGACTCTTTTCCATTCAACCCCTGCCACCCTGGAGGAAATTTTTTAATTTTCAAAACCTGAGTCCAGATATCCAGGCGCTTCATCCAGCCGATCTTGGCTGGGTTATGCTACTTCTTGACGCTTTTCCACTCGACCATGGTAACCCTGAGAGAAAAATTTTTAAGAATTCAAAACTTAATGCCAAACATCCAGGCGCTTCATCTAGCCAATCTTGGCCGTGAAAGGTGCTACTTCTGGACTCTTTTCCATTCAACCCCCTGCCACCCTGGAGGAAATTTTTTAATTTTCAAAGCAAAGTCCAAACGCCCAGGCGCTTCATCCAGCCGATCTTGGCTGGGTTATGCTACTTCTTGATGCTTTTCCACTCGACCATGGTAACCCTGGAGAAAATTTTAAGAATTCAAAACTTAATGCCAAACATCCAGGCGCTTCATCTAGCCAATCTTGGCCGTGAAAGGTGCTACTTCTGGACTCTTTTCCATTCAACCCTGCCACCCTGGAGGAAATTTTTAATTTTCAAAGCCTGAGTCCAAATATCCAGGCGCTTCATCCAGCCGATCTTGGCTGGGTTAAGTGCTACTTCTGACGCTTTTCCACTCGACCATGGTAACCCTGGAGAAAATTTTTAAGAATTCAAAACTTAATGCCAAACATCCAGGCGCTTCATCTAGCCAATCTTGGCCGTGAAAGGTGCTACTTCTTGACTCTTTTCCATTCAACCCCTGCCACCCTGGAGGAAATTTTTTAATTTTCAAAACCTGAGTCCAGATATCTAGGCGCTTCATCCAGCCGATCTTGGCTGGGTTAAGTGCTACTTCTGGACGCTTTTCCACTTGACCATGGTAACCCTGGAGAAAATTTTTAAGAATTCAAAACTTAATGCCAAACATCCAGGCGCTTCATCTAGCCAATCTTGGCCGTGAAAGGTGCTACTTCTTGACTCTTTTCCATTCAACCCCTGCCACCCTGGAGGAAATTTTTTAATTTTCAAAGCCTGAGTCCAAACGCCCAGGCGCTTCATCCAGCCGATCTTGGCTGGGTTAAGTGCTACTTCTGACGCTTTTCCACTGACCATGGTAACCCTGGAGAAAATTTTTAAGAATTCAAAACTTAATGCCAAACATCCAGGCGCTTCATCTAGCCAATCTTGGCCGTGAAAGGTGCTACTTCTTGACTCTTTTCCATTCAACCCTGCCACCCTGGAGGAAATTTTTTAATTTTCAAAACCTGAGTCCAAATATCTAGGCGCTTCATCCAGCCGATCTTGGCTGTTAAGTGCTACTTCTGACGCTTTTCCACTCACCATGGTAACTCCTGGAGAAAATTTTTAAGAATTCAAAACTTAATGCCAAACATCCAGGCGCTTCATCTAGCCAATCTTGGCCGTGAAAGGTGCTACTTCTGGACTCTTTTTCCATTCAACCCCTGCCACCCTGGAGGAAATTTTTAAATTTTCAAAACCTGAGTCCAAACATCCAGGCGCTTCATCCAGCCGATCTTGGCTGGGTTATGCTACTTCTGGACGCTTTTCCACTCACTCATGGTAACTCTGGAGAAAATTTTTAAAATTCAAAACTTAATGCCAAACATCCAGGCGCTTCAAAATCTTGGCTGAAAGGTGCCAAACATCCAGGCGCTTTTTAATTTTCATCCAGCCATCCAGCCGATCTTGGCTGGGTTAAGTGCTACTTCTTACGCTTTTCCACTCAACCCCTGGTAACCCTGGAGAAAATTTTTAAGAATTCAAAACTTAATGCCAAACATCCAGGCGCTTCATCCAGCCAATCTTGGCCGTGAAAGGTGCTACTTACTTCTGACTCTTTTCCACTCAACCATGGCCACCTGGGAGGAAATTTTAATTTTCAAAACCTAAGTCCAAACATCCCAGGCGCTTCATCCAGCCGATCTTGGCTGTTAAGGTGCTACTTCTTGACGCTTTTCCACTGAACCATGGTAACCCTGGAGAAAATTTTTAAGAATTCAAAACTTAATGCCAAACATCCAGGCTTCATCTAGCCAATCTTGGCCGTGAAAGGTGCTACTTCTTGACTTTTCCATTCAACCCTGCCACCCTGGAGGAAATTTTTAATTTTCAAAACCTGAAAGTCCAAACATCCAGGCGCTTCATCCAGCCGATCTTGGCTGGGTTAGGTGCTACTTCTTGGACGCTTTTCCACTCAACCATGGTAACCCTGGAGAAAATTTTTTAAGAATTCAAAACTTAATGCCAAACATCCAGGCGCTTCATCTAGCCAATAATTTGGCCGTGAAAGGTGCTACTTCTTGGACTCTTTCCATTCAACCACTGCCACCCTGGAGGAAATTTTTAAAATTTCAAAACCTGAGTCCAGATATCCAGGCGCTTCATCCAGCCGATCTTGGCTGGGTTAAGCTGCTACTTTGGACGCTTTTCCACTCAACCATGGTAACCCTGGAGAAAATTTTTTAAGAATTCAAAACTTAATGCCAAACATCCAGGCGCTTCATCTAGCCAATCTTGGCTGTGAAAGGTGCTACTTCTTGGACTCTTTTCCACTCAACCCTGCCACCCTGGAGGAAATTTTTTTAATTTTCAAAACTTAATGTCCAAACATCCAGGCGCTTCATCCAGCCGATCTTGGCTGGTTATGCTACTTCTGACGCTTTTCCACTCAACCATGGTAACCCTGGAGGAAATTTTTAAGAATTCAAAACTTAATGTCCAAACATCCAGGCGCTTCATCCAGCCGATCTTGGCTGGGTAAGTGCTACTACTTGGACGCTTTTTCCACTCGACCATGGTAACCCTGAGAAAATTTTTAAGAATTCAAAACTTAATGCCAAACATCCAGGCTACTTCATCTAGCCAATCTTGGCCGTGAAAGGTGCTACTTCTGACTCTTTTCCATTCAACCCCCTGCCACCCTGGAGGAAATTTTTAATTTTCAAAGCTGAGTCCAAACGTCCAGGCGCTTCATCCAGCCGATCTTGGCTGGGTTAAGTGCTACTTGACGCTTTTCCACTCACCATGGTAACCCTGGAGAAAATTTTTAAGAATTCAAAACTTAATGCCAAACATCCAGGCGCTTCATCTAGCCAATCTTGGCCGTGAAAGGTGCTACTTCTTGGACTCTTTTCCATTCAACCCTGCCACCCTGGAGGAAATTTTTTAATTTTCAAACCTGAGTCCAGATATCTAGGCGCTTCATCCAGCCGATCTTGGCTGGGTTATGCTACTTCTGGATGCTTTTCCACTCCTGACCATGGTAACCCTGGAGAAAATTTAAGAATTCACTTCTTGACTTCTTTCCATTCAACCACTGCCACCCTGGAGGAAATTTTTTAATTTTCAAAACCTGAGTCCAGATATCTAGGCGCCTCATCCAGCCGATCTTGGCTGGGTAAGTGCTACTTGGATGCTTTTTCCACTCGACCATGGTAACCCTGGAGAAAATTTTTAAGAATTCAAAACTTAATGCCAAACATCCAGGCGCTTCATCTAGCCAATCTTGGCCGTGAAAGGTGCTACTTCTTGACTCTTTTTCCATTCAACCCCTGCCACCCTGGAGGAAATTTTTAATTTTCAAAACCTGAGTCCAGGGATCATCTAGGCGCTTCATCCAGCCGATCTTGGCTGGGTTATGCTACTTGGACGCTTTTCCACTTGACCATGGTAAACTCCTGGAGAAAATTTTAAGAATTCAAAACTTAATGCCAACATCCAGGCGCTCATCTAGTCAATCTTGGCCGTGAAAGGTGCTACTTGACTCTTTTCC
>NW_025048725.1:0-49669 GCF_018831695.1 Puntigrus tetrazona
ATGGTAACTCCTGAGAAAATTTTTTAAGAATTCAAAACTTAATGCCAAACATCCAGGCGCTTTCATCTAGCCAATCTTGGCCGAAAAAGGTGCTACTTCTGACTCTTTTCCACTCAACCCTGCCACCCTGGAGGAAATTTTTTAATTTTCAAAACGAAAGTCCAAATATCCAGGCGCTTCATCCAGCCGATCTTGGCTGGGTTAAGTGCTACTTCTGACGCTTTTTCCACTCAACCATGGTAACCCTGGAGAAATTAATGCCAAACATCCAGGCGCTTCATCTAGCCAATCTTGGCCGTGAAAGGTGCTACTTCTGACTCTTTTCCACTCAACCCCTGCCACCCTGGAGGAAATTTTAAATTTCAAAAGCGAAAGTCCAAACATCCAGGCGCTTCATCCAGCCGATCTTGGCTGGGTTAAGTGCTACTTCTTGACGCTTTTCCACTCGACCATGGTAACCCTGGAGAAAATTTTTAAGAATTCAAAACTTAATGCCAAACATCCAGGCGCTTCATCTAGCCAATCTTGGCTGGTGAAAGGTGCTACTTCTGACTCTTTTCCACTCAACCATGCCACCCTGGAGGAAATTTTTAAATTTCAAAACTTAATGTCCAAACATCCAGGCGCTTCATCCAGCCGATCTTGGCTGGGAAAGGTGCTACTTCTTGACTGCTTTTCCACTCACCATGGTAACACCTGGAGGAAATTTTTAAGAATTCAAAACTTAGTCCAAACATCCAGGCGCTTCATCCAGCCAATCTTGGCTGGGAAAGGTGCTACTTCTGGACGCTTTTCCACTCAACCATGGTAACCTGGAGAAAATTTTTTAAGAATTCAAAACTTAATGCCAAACATCCAGGCGCTTCATCTAGCCAATCTTGGCTGTGTGAAAGGTACTTCTTGACTCTTTCCACTCAACCCCTGCCACCCTGGAGGAAATTTTTTAATTTTCAAAACTTGAGTCCAAACATCCAGGCGCTTCATCCAGCCGATCTTGGCTGGGTTATGCTACTTCTTGACGCTTTTCCACTCGACCATGGTAACTCCTGAGAGGAAATTTTTAAGAATTCAAAACTTAATGCCAAACATCCAGGCGCTTCATCTAGCCAATCTTGGCTGGGAAAGGTGCTACTTCTTGACTCTTTTCCACTCAACCATGGCCACCCTGGAGGAAATTTTTAAATTTTCAAAACTTAATGCCAAACATCCAGGCGCTTCATCCAGCCGATCTTGGCTGGGTTAAGGTGCTACTTCTGGACGCTTTTCCACTCAACCATGGTAACCCTGGAGAAAATTTTTAAAATTTCAAAACTTAATGCCAAACATCCAGGCGCTTCATCTAGCCAATCTTGGCTGTGAAAGGTGCTACTTCTTGACTCTTTTCCACTCAACCCCATGCCACCCTGGAGGAAAATTTTTAAATTCAAAACTTAATGTCCAAACATCCAGGCGCTTCATCCAGCCGATCTTGGCTGTGTTAGGTGCTACTTCTGACTCTTTTCCACTCAACCATGGTAACCCTGGAGAAAATTTTTAAGAATTCAAAACTTAATGCCAAACATCCAGGCGCTTCATCCAGCCAATCTTGGCTGGGTTAAGCTACTTCTTGACTCTTTTCCACTCAACCATGGTACCCCTGGAGAAATTTTTAATTTTCAAAACAAACTAATGCCAAACCATCCAGGCGCTTATGCATCTAGCCCACTCGATCTTGGCCGTGGAAAGGTGCTACTTCTCTAGCCTCTTTCGTCTACTTCTGACTCCACCCCTGCCACCCTGGAGGAAATTTTTTTTAATTTTCAAAACCTGAAGTCCAAACGTCCAGGCGCTTCATCCAGCCGATCTTGGCTGGGTTATGCTACTTCTGACGCTTTTTCCACTCACCATGGTAACCCTGGAGAAAATTTTTAAGAATTCAAAACTTAATGCCAAACATCCAGGCGCTTCATCTAGCCAATCTTGGCCGTGTGAAAGGTGCTACTTCTGACTCTTTTCCACTCAACCCTGCCACCCTGGAGGAAATTTTTTAATTTTCAAAGCTGAGTCCAAACGCCCAGGCGCTTCATCCAGCCGATCTTGGCTGGGTTATGCTACTTCTGACGCTTTTCCACTCGACCATGGTAACCCCTGAGAAAATTTTTAAGAATTCAAAACTTAATGCCAAACATCCAGGCGCTTCATCTAGCCAATCTTGGCCGTGAAGGTGCTACTTCTTGACTCTTTTCCACTCAACCCTGCCACCCTGGAGGAAATTTTTTAATTTTCAAAACCTGAGTCCAAACGCTCCAGGCGCTTCATCCAGCCGATCTTGGCTGGGTTAAGTGCTACTTCTGGACGCTTTTCCACTCGACCATGGTAACCCTGGAGAAAATTTTTAAGAATTCAAAACTTAATGCCAAACATCCAGGCGCTTCATCTAGCCAATCTTGGCCGTGAAAGGTGCTACTTCTTGACTCTTTTTCCACTCAACCCCTGCCACCCTGGAGGAAATTTTTAATTTTCAAAACCTGAGTCCAGATATCCCAGGCGCTTCATCCAGCCGATCTTGGCTGCTATGCTACTTCTTGACGCTTTTCCACTCACCATGGTAACCCTGGAGAAAATTTTTAAGAATTCAAAACTTAATGCCAAACATCCAGGCGCTTCATCTAGCCAATCTTGGCCGTGAAAGGTGCTACTTCTTGACTCTTTTCCACTCAACCCCTGCCACCCTGGAGGAAATTTTTTAATTTTCAAAGCCTGAGTCCAAACGCCCAGGCGCTTCATCCAGCCGATCTTGGCTGGGTTATGCTACTTCTTGACGCTTTTCCACTGACCATGGTAACCCTGGAGAAAATTTTTAAGAATTCAAAACTTAATGCCAAACATCCAGGCGCTTCATCTAGCCAATCTTGGCCGTGAAAGGTGCTACTTCTTGACTCTTTTCCACTCAACCCCTGCCACCCTGGAGGAAATTTTTAATTTTCAAAACCTGAGTCCAAACGCCCAGGCGCTTCATCCAGCCGATCTTGGCTGGGTTAAGTGCTACTTCTGGACGCTTTTCCACTCGACCATGGTAACCCTGGAGAAAATTTTTAAGAATTCAAAACTTAATGCCAAACATCCAGGCGCTTCATCTAGCCAATCTTGGCCGTGAAAGGTGCTACTTCTTGACTCTTTTCCACTCAACCCTGCCACCCTGGAGGAAATTTTTTAATTTTCAAAACCTGAAAGTCCAGATATCCAGGCGCTTCATCCAGCCGATCTTGGCTGGGTTAAGTGCTACTTCTGGACGCTTTTCCACTCACCATGGTAACCCTGGAAAATTTTTAAGAATTCAAAACTTAATGCCAAACATCCAGGCGCTTCATCTAGCCAATCTTGGCCGTGAAAGGTGCTACTTGACTCTTTCCACTCAACCCCTGCCACCCTGGAGGAAATTTTTTAATTTTCAAAGCTGAGTCCAAATATCCAGGCGCTTCATCCAGCCGATCTTGGCTGGGTTATGCTACTCTGACGCTTTCCACTCTGGTAACCCTGGAAAATTTTTAAGAATTCAAAACTTAATGCCAAACATCCAGGCGCTTCATCTAGCCAATCTTGGCCGTGAAAGGTGCTACTTCTTGACTCTTTTCCACTCAACCCCTGCCACCCTGGAGGAAATTTTTTTAAATTTTCAAAACGAAAGTCCAAACATCCAGGCGCTTCATCCAGCCGATCTTGGCTGGGTTAAGTGCTACTTCTTGACGCTTTTCCACTCAACCATGGTAACCCTGGAGAAAATTTTTTAAGAATTCAAAACTTAATGCCAAACATCCAGGCGCTTCATCTAGCCAATCTTGGCCGTGAAAGGTGCTACTTCTTGACTCTTTTCCACTCAACCCCTGCCACCCTGGAGGAAATTTTTTAATTTCAAAGCTGAGTCCAAATATCCAGGCGCTTCATCCAGCCGATCTTGGCTGGGTTAAGTGCTACTTCTGACGCTTTTCCACTCACCATGGTAACCCTGGAGAAAATTTTTTAAGAATTCAAAACTTAATGCCAAAACATCCAGGCGCTTCATCTAGCCAATCTTGGCCGTGAAAGGTGCTACTTCTGACTCTTTTCCACTCAACCCCTGCCACCCTGGAGAAAATTTTTAAATTTTCAAAACCTGAGTCCAAACGCCCAGGCGCTTCATCCAGCCGATCTTGGCTGGGTTAAGTGCTACTTCTGACGCTTTTCCACTCACCATGGTAACCCTGGAGAAAATTTTTAAGAATTCAAAACTTAATGCCAAACATCCAGGCGCTTCATCTAGCCAATCTTGGCCGTGAAAGGTGCTACTTCTTGACTCTTTTCCACTCAACCCCTGCCACCCTGGAGGAAATTTTTTAATTTTCAAAACCTGAGTCCAAACGCCCAGGCGCTTCATCCAGCCGATCTTGGCTGGGTTATGCTACTTCTTGACGCTTTTCCACTCACCATGGTGGTAACCCTGGAGAAAAAATTTTAAGAATTCAAAACTTAATGCCAAACATCCAGGCGCTTCATCTAGCCAATTGGCCGTGAAAGGTGCTACTTCTGACTCTTTCCACTCAACCCCTGCCACCCTGGAGGAAATTTTTTAAATTTCAAAGCCTGAGTCCAAACGCCCAGGCGCTTCATCCAGCCGATCTTGGCTGGGTTATGCTACTTCTGACGCTTTTCCACTCGACCATGGTAACCCTGGAGAAAATTTTTAAGAATTCAAAACTTAATGCCAAACATCCAGGCGCTTCATCTAGCCAATCTTGGCCGTGAAAGGTGCTACTTCTGACTCTTTTCCACTCAACCCCTGCCACCCTGGAGGAAATTTTTTAATTTTCAAAACCTGAGTCCAAATATCCAGGCGCTTCATCCAGCCGATCTTGGCTGGGTTATGCTACTTCTGGACGCTTTTCCACTCACCATGGTAACCCTGGAGAAAATTTTTAAGAATTCAAAACTTAATGCCAAACATCCAGGCGCTCATCTAGCCAATCTTGGCCGTGAAAGGTGCTACTTCTTGACTCTTTTTCCACTCAACCCTGCCACCCTGAGGAAATTTTTAAATTTTCAAAACCTGAGTCCAAACGGCGCTCCCAGGCGCTTCATCCAGCCGATCTTGGCTGGGTTATGCTACTTCTGGACGCTTTTCCACTCGACCATGGTAACCCTGGAGAAAATTTTTAAGAATTCAAAACTTAATGCCAAACATCCAGGCGCTTCATCTAGCCAATCTTGGCCGTGAAAGGTGCTACTTCTTGACTCTTTTCCACTCAACCCCTGCCACCCTGGAGGAAATTTTTTAATTTTCAAAACCTGAGTCCAAACGCCCAGGCGCTTCATCCAGCCGATCTTGGCTGGGTTATGCTACTTCTGGACGCTTTTCCACTCGACCATGGTAACCCTGGAGAAAATTTTTAAGAATTCAAAACTTAATGCCAAACATCCAGGCGCTTCATCTAGCCAATCTTGGCCGTGAAAGGTGCTACTTCTTGACTCTTTTCCACTCAAACCCCTGCCACCCTGGAGGAAATTTTTTAATTTTCAAAACCTGAGTCCAAACGTCCAGGCGCTTCATCCAGCCGATCTTGGCTGGGTTAAGTGCTACTTCTTGACGCTTTTCCACTCGACCATGGTAACCCTGGAGAAAATTTTTAAGAATTCAAAACTTAATGCCAAACATCCAGGCGCTTCATCTAGCCAATCTTGGCCGTGAAAGGTGCTACTTCTTGACTCTTTTTCCAAAACCCTGCCACCCTGGAGGAAATTTTTTAATTTTCAAAGCCCAAACGCCCAGGCGCTTCATCCAGCCGATCTTGGCTGGGTTAAGTGCTACTTCTGACGCTTTTCCACTCACCATGGTAACCCTGGAGAAAATTTTTAAGAATTCAAAACTTAATGCCAAACATCCAGGCGCTTCATCTAGCCAATCTTGGCCGTGAAAGGTGCTACTTCTTGACTCTTTTCCACTCAACCCCTGCCACCCTGGAGGAAATTTTTTAATTTTCAAAACCTGAGTCCAGACGCCCAGGCGCTTCATCCAGCCGATCTTGGCTGGGTTAAGTGCTACTTCTGACGCTTTTCCACTCACCATGGTAACCCCTGAGAAAATTTTTAAGAATTCAAAACTTAATGCCAAACATCCAGGCGCTTCATCTAGCCAATCTTGGCCGTGAAAGGTGCTACTTCTTGACTCTTTCCACTCAACCCTGCCACCCTGGAGGAAATTTTTTAATTTCAAAACCTGAAAGTCCAAACGCCAGGCGCTTCATCCAGCCGATCTTGGCTGGGTTATGCTACTTCTTGACGCTTTTCCACTCACCATGGTAACCCTGGAGAAAATTTTTAAGAATTCAAAACTTAATGCCAAACATCCAGGCGCTTCATCTAGCCAATCTTGGCCGTGAAAGGTGCTACTTCTTGACTCTTTTCCACTCAACTCAACCCTGCCACCCTGGAGGAAATTTTTTAATTTTCAAAACTGAAGTCCAAACGTCCAGGCGCTTCATCCAGCCGATCTTGGCTGGGTTATGCTACTTCTGACGCTTTTCCACTCGACCATGGTAACCCTGGAGAAAATTTTTAAGAATTCAAAACTTAATGCCAAACATCCAGGCGCTTCATCTAGCCAATCTTGGCCGTGAAAGGTGCTACTTCTGACTCTTTTTTTTTAATTTTTCACTCCAACCCTGGCCACCCTGGAGGAAATTTTTTAATTTTCAAAACTGAGTCCAAACATCCAGGCGCTTCATCCAGCCAATCTTGGCTGGGTCTAGCCAATGCTACTTCTTGACTCTTTTCCACTCAACCATGGTAACCCTGGAGAAAATTTTTAAGAATTCAAAACTTAATGCCAAACATCCAGGCGCTTCATCCAGCCGATCTTGGCTGGGGAAAGGTGCTACTTCTGACGCTTTTCCACTCACCATGGTAACCCTGGAGAAAATTTTTAAGAATTCAAAACTTAATGCCAAACATCCAGGCGCTTCATCTAGCCAATCTTGGCTGGAAAGGTGCTACTTTCTTGACTCTTTCCACTCAACCCTGCCACCCTGGAGGAAATTTTTAAGAATTTCAAAACTTAAGTCCAAACATCCAGGCGCTTCATCCAGCCGATCTTGGCTGGGTTAAGGTGCTACTTCTTGACGCTTTTCCACTCAACCATGGTAACCCTGGAGAAAATTTTTAAGAATTCAAAACTTAATGCCAAACATCCAGGCGCTTCATCTAGCCAATCTTGGCCGTGAAAAGTGCTACTTCTGGACTCTTTTTCCACTCAACCACTGCCAACCCTGGAGGAAATTTTTAATTTTCAAAACTTAATGTCCAAACATCCAGGCGCTTCATCCAGCCGATCTTGGCTGGGTTAAGTGCTACTTGACGCTTTTCCACTCAACCATGGTAACCCTGGAGAAAATTTTTAAGAATTCAAAACTTAATGCCAAACATCCAGGCGCTTTCATCTAGCCAATCTTGGCCGTGAAAGGTGCTACTTCTGACTCTTTCCACTCAACCCCTGCCACCCTGGAGGAAATTTTTAAAATTTCAAACCTGAGTCCAAACATCCAGGCGCTTCATCCAGCCGATCTTGGCTGGGTTAAGTGCTACTTCTGACGCTTTTCCACTCACCATGGTAACCCTGGAGAAAATTTTTAAGAAATTCAAAACTTAATGCCAAACATCCAGGCGCTTCATCTAGCCAATCTTGGCTGTGAAAGGTGCTACTTCTGACTCTTTTCCACTCACCATGGCCACCCTGGAGAAAATTTTTTAAATTTCAAAACTTAAGTCCAAACATCCAGGCGCTTCATCCAGCCGATCTTGGCTGGGTTATGCTACTTCTGACTCTTTTCCACTCAACCATGGTAACCCTGGAGAAAAATTTTTAGAATTCAAAACTTAATGCCAAACATCCAGGCGCTTCATCTAGCCAGCCGATCTTGGCTGGGTTTCCAAACCCTGCCACCCTGGAGGAAATTTTTAATTACTTCTGGCGCTTCATCCAGCTTTTCCACTTCTGACGACCACCACCATGGTAACCCTGGAGAAAATTTTTAAGAATTCAAAACTTAATGCCAAACATCCAGGCGCTTCATCTAGCCAATCTTGGCCGTGAAAGGTGCTACTTCTGACTCTTTTCCACTCAACCCCTGCCACCCTGGAGGAAATTTTTAATTTTCAAAAACCTGAGTCCAAACGCCCAGGCGCTTCATCCAGCCGATCTTGGCTGGGTTATGCTACTTCTTGACGCTTTTCCACTCACCATGGTAACCCTGGAGAAAATTTTTAAGAATTCAAAACTTAATGCCAAACATCCAGGCGCTTCATCTAGCCAATCTTGGCCGTGAAAGGTGCTACTTCTTGACTCTTTTCCACTCAACCCTGCCACCCTGGAGGAAATTTTTAAATTTTCAAAACCTGAAAGTCCAAATATCCAGGCGCTTCATCCAGCCGATCTTGGCTGGGTTAAGTGCTACTTCTTGACGCTTTTCCACTCGACCATGGTAACCCTGGAGAAAATTTTTAAGAATTCAAAACTTAATGCCAAACATCCAGGCGCTTCATCTAGCCAATCTTGGCCGTGAAAGGTGCTACTTCTTGACTCTTTTCCACTCAACCCCTGCCACCCTGGAGGAAATTTTTTAATTTTCAAAGCCTGAGTCCAGATATCCAGGCGCTTCATCCAGCCGATCTTGGCTGGGTTATGCTACTTCTGAGCTTTTCCACTCACCATGGTAACCCTGGAGAAAATTTTTAAGAATTCAAAACTTAATGCCAAACATCCAGGCGCTTCATCTAGCCAATCTTGGCCGTGAAAGGTGCTACTTCTGACTCTTTTCCACTCACCCCTGCCACCCTGGAGGAAATTTTTTAATTTTCAAAACCTGAGTCCAAACGCCCAGGCGCTTCATCCAGCCGATCTTGGCTGGGTTAAGTGCTACTTCTTGACGCTTTTCCACTCACCATGGTAACCCTGGAGAAAATTTTTAAGAATTCAAAACTTAATGCCAAACATCCAGGCGCTTCATCTAGCCAATCTTGGCCGTGAAAGGTGCTACTTCTTGACTCTTTTCCACTCAACCCCTGCCACCCTGGAGAAAATTTTTAATTTTCAAAGCCTGAGTCCAAACGTCCAGGCGCTTCATCCAGCCGATCTTGGCTGGGTTATGTGCTACTTCTGACGCTTTTCCACTCGACCATGGTAACCCTGGAGAAAATTTTTAAGAATTCAAAACTTAATGCCAAACATCCAGGCGCTTCATCTAGCCAATCTTGGCCGTGAAAGGTGCTACTTCTTGACTCTTTTCCACTCAACCCTGCCACCCTGGAGGAAATTTTTTAATTTTCAAAACCTGAGTCCAAACGCCCAGGCGCTTCATCCAGCCGATCTTGGCTGGGTTATGCTACTTCTGACGCTTTTCCACTCACCATGGTAACCCTGGAGAAAATTTTTAAGAATTCAAAACTTAATGCCAAACATCCAGGCGCTTCATCTAGCCAATCTTGGCCGTGAAAGGTGCTACTTCTGGACTCTTTTCACTCAACCCTGCCACCCTGGAGGAAATTTTTTAATTTTCAAAACTTAAAGTCCAAACGCCCAGGCGCTTCATCCAGCCGATCTTGGCTGGGTTATGCTACTTGACGCTTTTCCACTCGACCATGGTAACCCTGGAGAAAATTTTTAAGAATTCAAAACTTAATGCCAAACATCCAGGCGCTTCATCTAGCCAATCTTGGCCGTGAAAGGTGCTACTTGACTCTTTTCCACTCAACCCTGCCACCCTGGAGGAAATTTTTTAATTTTCAAAACCTGAAGTCCAAACGCCCAGGCGCTTCATCCAGCCGATCTTGGCTGGGTTATGCTACTTCTGACGCTTTTCCACTCACCATGGTAACCCTGGAGAAAATTTTTTAAGAATTCAAAACTTAATGCCAAACATCCAGGCGCTTCATCTAGCCAATCTTGGCCGTGAAAGGTGCTACTTCTTGACTCTTTTTCCACTTCAACCCCTGCCACCCTGGAGGAAATTTTTAAATTTTCAAAACCTGAAAGTCCAAATATCCAGGCGCTTCATCCAGCCGATCTTGGCTGGGTTAAGTGCTACTTCTGACGCTTTTCCACTCGACCATGGTAACCCTGGAGAAAAATTTTTAAGAATTCAAAACTTAATGCCAAACATCCAGGCGCTTCATCTAGCCAATCTTGGCCGTGAAAGGTGCTACTTCTGACTCTTTTCCACTCAACCCTGCCACCCTGGAGGAAATTTTTTAATTTTCAAAGCCTGAGTCCAAACGCCCAGGCGCTTCATCCAGCCGATCTTGGCTGGGTTAGTGCTTCTTGACGCTTTTCCACTCACATGGTAACCCTGGAGAAAATTTTTAAGAATTCAAAACTTAATGCCAAACATCCAGGCGCTTCATCTAGCCAATCTTGGCCGTGAAAGGTGCTACTTCTTGACTCTTTTCCACTCAACCCTGCCACCCTGGAGGAAATTTTTAATTTTCAAAACCTGAGTCCAAACGCCCAGGCGCTTCATCCAGCCGATCTTGGCTGGGTTATGCTACTTCTGACGCTTTTCCACTCACCATGGTAACCCTGGAGAAAAAATTTTTAAGAATTCAAAACTTAATGCCAAACATCCAGGCGCTTCATCTAGCCAATCTTGGCCGTGAAAGGTGCTACTTCTGACTCTTTTCCACTCAACCCCTGCCACCCTGGAGGAAATTTTTAATTTTCAAAACCTGAGTCCAAACGTCCAGGCGCTTCATCCAGCCGATCTTGGCTGGGTTAGGTGCTACTTCTGACGCTTTTCCACTCACCATGGTAACCCTGGAGAAAATTTTTAAGAATTCAAAACTTAATGCCAAACATCCAGGCGCTTCATCTAGCCAATCTTGGCTGAAAGGTGCTGCTACTTCTGACTCTTTTCCACTCAACCATGCCACCCTGGAGGAAATTTTAAGAATTCAAAACTTAATGCCAAACATCCAGGCGCTTCATCCAGCCAATCTTGGCTGGGTTAAGTGCTACTTCTTGACGCTTTTCCACTCAACCATGGTAACCTGGAGAAAATTTTTAAGAATTCAAAACTTAATGCCAAACATCCAGGCGCTTCATCTAGCCAATCTTGGCCGTGGTTAAAGGTGCTACTTCTTGACTCTTTTCCACTCACCATGCCAACCTGGAGGAAATTTTTTAAATTTTCAAACATCCAGGAAAGTCCAAACTTGGCCGCCCTAGGCGCTTCATCCAGCCGATCTTGGCTGGGTTAAGTGCTACTTCTGACGATCTTTTTGTGCTACTCTTTTCCACTCACCATGGTAACCCTAAGAAAATTTTTAAGAATTCAAAACTTAATGCCAAACATCCAGGCGCTTCATCTAGCCAATCTTGGCCGTGAAAGGTGCTACTTCTTGACTCTTTTTCCACTCAACCCCTGCCACCCTGGAGGAAATTTTTTTAATTTTCAAAACTGAGTCCAAACGCCCAGGCGCTTCATCCAGCCGATCTTGGCTGGGTTAAGTGCTACTTCTGACGCTTTTCCACTCTGACCATGGTAACCCTGAGAAAAAAATTAAGAATTCAAAACTTAATGCCAAACATCCAGGCGCTTCATCTAGCCAATCTTGGCCGTGAAAGGTGCTACTTCTTGACTCTTTTTCCACTCAACCCCTGCCACCCTGGAGGAAATTTTTTAATTTCAAAACCTGAAGTCCAAACGCCCAGGCGCTTCATCCAGCCGATCTTGGCTGGGTTATGTGCTACTCTGACGCTTTTCCACTCGACCATGGTAACCCTGGAGAAAATTTTTAAGAATTCAAAACTTAATGCCAAACATCCAGGCGCTTCTAGCCAATCTTGGCCGTGAAAGGTGCTACTTCTTGACTCTTTTCCACTCAACCCCTGCCACCCTGGAGGAAATTTTTAAATTTCAAAACCTGAGTCCAGATATCCAGGCGCTTCATCCAGCCGATCTTGGCTGGGTTAAGTGCTACTTCTGACGCTTTTCCACTCACCATGGTAACCCTGGAGAAAATTTTTAAGAATTCAAAACTTAATGCCAAACATCCAGGCGCTTCATCTAGCCAATCTTGGCCGTGAAAGGTGCTACTTCTTGACTCTTTTCCACTCAACCCTGCCACCCTGGAGGAAATTTTTTAAATTTTCAAAGCTTAAGTCCAAACGTCCAGGCGCTTCATCCAGCCGATCTTGGCTGGGTTATGCTACTTCTGACGCTTTTCCACTCACTCCATGGTAACCCTGGAGAAAATTTTTAAGAATTCAAAACTTAATGCCAAACATCCAGGCGCTTCATCTAGCCAATCTTGGCCGTGAAAGGTGCTACTTCTTGACTCTTTTCCAAACCCTGCCACCCTGGAGGAAATTTTTAAATTTTCAAAACCTGAGTCCAAATATCCAGGCGCTTCATCCAGCCGATCTTGGCCCTGGAGGAAATTTAATGCTACTTGACCAGCTTTTGGCTGGGTTAATGCACTTCTGACGCTTTTCCACTGACCATGGTAACCCTGGAGAAAATTTTTAAGAATTCAAAACTTAATGCCAAACATCCAGGCGCTTCATCTAGCCAATCTTGGCCGTGAAAGGTGCTACTTCTTGACTCTTTTTCCACTCAACCCCTGCCACCCTGGAGGAAATTTTTTAATTTTCAAAGCTGAAGTCCAAACGCCCAGGCGCTTCATCCAGCCGATCTTGGCTGGGTTATGCTACTTCTGACGCTTTTCCACTCACCATGGTAACCCTGGAGAAAATTTTTAAGAATTCAAAACTTAATGCCAAACATCCAGGCGCTTCATCTAGCCAATCTTGGCCGTGAAAGGTGCTACTTCTTGACTCTTTTCCACTCAACCCCTGCCACCCTGGAGGAAATTTTTAAATTTTCAAAACCTGAGTCCAAACGCCCAGGCGCTTCATCCAGCCGATCTTGGCTGGGTTATGCTACTTCTGGCTTTTCCACTCACCATGGTAACCCTGGAGAAAATTTTTAAGAATTCAAAACTTAATGCCAAACATCCAGGCGCTTCATCTAGCCAATCTTGGCCGTGAAAGGTGCTACTTCTGACTCTTTCCACTCAACCCCTGCCACCCTGGAGGAAATTTTTTAATTTTCAAAACCTGAGTCCAAACGCCCAGGCGCTTCATCCAGCCGATCTTGGCTGGGTTATGCTACTTCTGACGCTTTTCCACTCAACCATGGTAACCCTGGAGAAAATTTTTAAGAATTCAAAACTTAATGCCCAAACATCCAGGCGCTTCATCTAGCCAATCTTGGCCGTGAAAGGTGCTACTTCTTGACTCTTTCCACTCAACCCCTGCCACCCTGGAGGAAATTTTTTTTTTTTCAAAGCTGAGTCAAACGCCCAGGCGCTTCATCCAGCCGATCTTGGCTGGGTTAAGGTGCTACTTCTGACGCTTTTCCACAACCATGGTAACCCTGGAGAAAATTTTTAAGAATTCAAAACTTAATGCCAAACATCCAGGCGCTTCATCTAGCCAATCTTGGCCGTGAAAGGTGCTACTTCTGACTCTTTTCCACTCAACCCCTGCCACCCTGGAGGAAATTTTTTAATTTTCAAAACTTAAGTCCAAACATCCAGGCGCTTCATCCAGCCGATCTTGGCTGGGTTAAGTGCTACTTCTTGACGCTTTTCCACTCACCCATGGTAACCCTGGAGAAAAATTTTTAAATTTTCAAAACTTAATGCCAAACATCCAGGCGCTTCATCTAGCCAATCTTGGCCGTGAAAAGGTGCTACTTCTGACTCTTTTCCACTCAACCCCTGCCACCCTGGAGGAAATTTTTTAATTTTTCAAAACTTGAGTCCAAACATCCAGGCGCTTCATCCAGCCGATCTTGGCTGGGTTAAGTGCTACTTCTTGACGCTTTTCCACTCACCATGGTAACCCTGGAGAAAATTTTTAAGAATTCAAAACTAAAGCCAAACATCCAGGCGCTTCATCTAGCCAATCTTGGCCGTGAAAGGTGCTACTTCTGACTCTTTTCCACTCAACCCCTGCCACCCTGGAGGAAATTTTTAATTTTCAAAACTGAGTCCAAACGCCCAGGCGCTTCATCCAGCCGATCTTGGCTGGGTTAAGTGCTACTTCTTGACGCTTTTCCACTCACCATCATGGTAACCCTGGAGAAAATTTTAAGAATTCAAAACTTAATGCCAAACATCCAGGCGCTTCATCTAGCCAATCTTGGCCGTGAAAGGTGCTACTTCTGACTCTTTTCCCACTCAACCCCTGCCACCCTGGAGGAAATTTTTAATTTTCAAAACTTGAGTCCAAACGCCCAGGCGCTTCATCCAGCCGATCTTGGCTGGGTTATGCTACTTCTGGACGCTTTTCCACTCACCATGGTAACCCTGGAGAAAATTTTTAAATTTCAAAACTTAATGCCAAACATCCAGGCGCTTCATCTAGCCAATCTTGGCCGTGAAAGGTGCTACTTCTTGACTCTTTTCCACTCAACCCCTGCCACCCTGGAGGAAATTTTTTAAATTTTCAAACCTGAGTCCAAACATCCAGGCGCTTCATCCAGCCGATCTTGGCTGGGTTAAGTGCTACTTCTGACGCTTTTCCACTCACCATGGTAACCCTGGAGAAAATTTTTAAGAATTCAAAACTTAATGCCAAACATCCAGGCGCTTCATCTAGCCAATCTTGGCCGTGAAAGGTGCTACTTCTTGACTCTTTCCACTCAACCCCTGCCACCCTGGGAAATTTTTTAAATTTCAAAACCTGTCCAAACTAGGCTTCATCCAGCCGATCTTGGCTGGGTTATGCTACTTCTTGACGCTTTTCCACTGACCATGGTAACCCTGGAGAAAATTTTTAAGAATTCAAAACTTAATGCCAAACATCCAGGCGCTTCATCTAGCCAATCTTGGCCGTGAAAGGTGCTACTTCTTGACTCTTTTCCACTCAACCCCTGCCACCCTGGAGGAAATTTTTTAATTTTCAAAACCTGAGTCCAAACGCCCAGGCGCTTCATCCAGCCGATCTTGGCTGGGTTATGCTACTTCTGACGCTTTTCCACTCACCATGGTAACCCTGGAGAAAATTTTTAAGAATTCAAAACTTAATGCCAAACATCCAGGCGCTTCATCTAGCCAATCTTGGCCGTGAAAGGTGCTACTTCTTGACTCTTTTCCACTCAACCCTGCCACCCTGGAGGAAATTTTTTTAATTTTCAAAGCCTGAGTCCAAACGCCCAGGCGCTTCATCCAGCCGATCTTGGCTGGGTTAAGTGCTACTTCTTGACGCTTTTCCACTCACCATGGTAACCCTGAGAAAATTTTTAAGAATTCAAAACTTAATGCCAAACATCCAGGCGCTTCATCTAGCCAATCTTGGCCGTGAAAGGTGCTACTTCTGACTCTTTTCCACTCAACCCCTGCCACCCTGGAGGAAATTTTTTAATTTTCAAAACCTGAAAGTCCAACGCCCAGGCGCTTCATCCAGCCGATCTTGGCTGGGTTATGCTACTTCTTTCTGACGCTTTTCCACTCACCATGGTAACCCTGGAGAAAATTTTTAAGAATTCAAAACTTAATGCCAAACATCCAGGCGCTTCATCTAGCCAATCTTGGCCGTGAAAGGTGCTACTTCTGACTCTTTTCCACTCAACCCCTGCCACCCTGGAGGAAATTTTTAATTTTCAAAACCTGAGTCCAAGTCCAGATACGCTCCAGCGCTTCATCCAGCCGATCTTGGCTGGGTTAAGTGCTACTTCTTGACGCTTTTCCACTCACCATGGTAACCCTGGAGAAAATTTTTAAGAATTCAAAACTTAATGCCAAACATCCAGGCGCTTCATCTAGCCAATCTTGGCCGTGAAAGGTGCTACTTCTTGACTCTTTTCCACTCAACCCCTGCCACCCTGGAGGAAATTTTTAAATTTTCAAAACCTGAAAGTCCAAACGCCCAGGCGCTTCATCCAGCCGATCTTGGCTGGGTTAAGCTACTTCTGACGCTTTTCCACTCACCATGGTAACCCTGGAGAAAATTTTTAAGAATTCAAAACTTAATGCCAAACATCCAGGCGCTTCATCTAGCCAATCTTGGGCCGTGAAAGGTGCTACTTCTGACTCTTTCCACTCAACCCCTGCCACCCTGGAGGAAATTTTTTAATTTTCAAAACCTGAGTCCAAACGCCCAGGCGCTTCATCCAGCCGATCTTGGCTGGGTTATGCTACTTCTGACGCTTTTCCACTCACCATGGTAACCCTGGAGAAAATTTTAAGAATTCAAAACTTAATGCCAAACATCCAGGCGCTTCATCTAGCCAATCTTGGCCGTGAAAGGTGCTACTTCTTGACTCTTTTTCCACTCAACCCCTGCCACCCTGGAGGAAATTTTTAAATTTTCAAAACCTGAGTCCAAACGCCCAGGCGCTTCATCCAGCCGATCTTGGCTGGGTTAAGTGCTACTTCTGACGCTTTTCCACTCAACCATGGTAACCCTGGAGAAAATTTTTAAGAATTCAAAACTTAATGCCAAACATCCAGGCGCTTCAGGCGCTTCATCCAGCCATCTTGGCCGTGGAAGGTGCTACTTCTTGACTCTTTTCCACTCAACCCATGTAACCCTGGAGGAAATTTTTTAATTTTCAAAACCTGAGTCCAAATGGCGCTTCATCCAGCCGATCTTGGCTGGAAATTTTTAATTTTTCAAAAATTTTTAAGAATTCAAAACTTAATGCCAAACATCCAGGCGCTTCATCTAGCCAATCTTGGCTGTGAAAAGGCTGCTTCTTGACTCTTTTCCACTCAACCCCTGCCACCCTGGAGGAAATTTTTTAATTTTCAAAACTGAATGTCCAAACATCCAGGCGCTTCATCCAGCCGATCTTGGCTGGGTTAAGGTGCTACTTCTTGACGCTTTTCCACTCACCATGGTAACCCTGGAGAAAATTTTTAAGAATTCAAAACTTAATGCCAAACATCCAGGCGCTTCATCTAGCCAATCTTGGCCGTGAAAAGTGCTACTTCTTGACTCTTTTCCACTCAACCATGGCCACCCTGGAGGAAATTTTTTAAATTTTCAAAACCTGAGTCCAAACATCCAGGCGCTTCATCCAGCCGATCTTGGCTGGGTTAAGTGCTACTTCTGACGCTTTTCCACTCAACCATGGTAACCCTGGAGAAAATTTTTTAAGAATTCAAAACTTAATGCCAAACATCCAGGCGCTTCATCTAGCCAATCTTGGCCGTGAAAGGTGCTACTTCTTGACTCTTTTCCACTCAACCCCTGCCACCCTGGAGGAAATTTTTTAATTTTCAAAACTTGAGTCCAAACATCCAGGCGCTTCATCCAGCCGATCTTGGCTGGGTTAAGTGCTACTTCTGACGCTTTTCCACTCAACCATGGTAACCCTGGAGAAAATTTTTAAGAATTCAAAACTTAATGCCAAACATCCAGGCGCTTCATCTAGCCAATCTTGGCCGTGAAAGGTGCTACTTCTGACTCTTTTCCACTCAACCCTGCCACCCTGGAGGAAATTTTTTAATTTTTCAAAACTTAAGTCAACATCCAGGCGCTTCATCCAGCCGATCTTGGCTGGGTTAGGTGCTACTTGACGACTTTTTCCACTCAACCATGGTAACCCTGGAGAAAATTTTTAAGAATTCAAAACTTAATGCCAAACATCCAGGCGCTCATCCAGCCGATCTTGGCCCACTCAACCCTGGAGGAGGTGCTACTTCTTGACTCTTTTCCACTTCAACCATGGCCACCCTGGAGAAAATTTTTAAATTTCAAACTTAATGCCAAACATCCAGGCGCTTCATCCAGCCAATCTTGGCTGGTTAAGTGCTACTTCTGACTCTTTTCCACTCAACCCCTGCCAACCTGGAGGAAATTTTTTAATTTTCAAAACTTAATGCCAAACATCCAGGCGCTTCATCCAGCCATCTTGGCTGGGTTAAAGGTGCTACTTCTGACTCTTTTCCACTCAACCATGGTAACCCTGGAGAAAATTTTTAAGAATTCAAAACTTAATGCCAAACATCCAGGCGCTTCATCCAGCCAATCTTGGCTGTGGTTAGGTGCTACTTCTTGACTCTTTTCCACTCAACCATGCCAACCCTGGAGAAAATTTTTAAGAATTCAAAACTTAATGCCAAACATCCAGGCGCTTCATCCAGCCAATCTTGGCTGTGGTTAGGTGCTACTTCTGACTCTTTTTCCACTCAACCATGCCAACCTGGAGAAAAATTTTTAAGAATTCAAAACTAAATGCCAAACATCCAGGCGCTTCATCTAGCCAATCTTGGCTGTGAAAAGGTGCTACTTCTGACTCTTTTCCACTCAACCCTGCCAACCCTGGAGGAAATTTTTAATTTTCAAAACTTAATCCAAACATCCAGGCGCTTCATCCAGCCGATCTTGGCTGGGTTATGCTACTTCTTGACGCTTTTCCACTCAACCATGGTAACCCTGGAGAAAATTTTTTAAGAATTCAAAACTTAATGCCAAACATCCAGGCGCTTCATCTAGCCAATCTTGGCCGTGAAAGGTGCTACTTCTGACTCTTTTCCACTCAACCCCTGCCACCCTGGAGGAAATTTTTAAATTTTCAAACCTGAGTCCAAACATCCAGGCGCTTCATCCAGCCGATCTTGGCTGGGTTAAGTGCTACTTCTGACGCTTTTTCCACTCAACCATGGTAACCCTGGAGAAAATTTTTAAGAATTCAAAACTTAATGCCAAACATCCAGGCGCTTCATCTAGCCAATCTTGGCCGTGAAAGGTGCTACTTCTGACTCTTTCCACTCAACCCCAAGCCACCCTGGAGGAAATTTTTTAATTTTCAAACCTGAAAGTCCAAACGCCCAGGCGCTTCATCCAGCCGATCTTGGCTGGGTTATGCTACTTCTGACGCTTTTCCACTTCGACCATGGTAACCCTGGAGAAAATTTTTTAAGAATTCAAAACTTAATGCCAAACATCCAGGCGCTTCATCTAGCCAATCTTGGCCGTGAAAGGTGCTACTTCTTGACTCTTTTCCACTCAACCCCTGCCACCCTGGAGGAAATTTTTAAATTTTCAAAGCTGAGTCCAAACGCCCAGGCGCTTCATCCAGCCGATCTTGGCTGGGTTAGTGCTACTTCTGACGCTTTTCCACTCACCATGGTAACCCTGGAGAAAATTTTTAAGAATTCAAAACTTAATGCCAAACATCCAGGCGCTTCATCTAGCCAATCTTGGCCGTGAAAGGTGCTACTTCTTGACTCTTTTTCCACTCAACCCTGCCACCCTGGAGAAATTTTTTTTATTTTTCAAACCTGAGTCCAAACGCCCAGGGCGCTTCATCCAGCCGATCTTGGCTGGGTTAAGTGCTACTTCTGACGCTTTTCCACTCTCACCATGGTAACCCTGGAGAAAATTTTTAAGAATTCAAAACTTAATGCCAAACATCCAGGCGCTTCATCTAGCCAATCTTGGCCGTGAAAGGTGCTACTTCTGACTCTCTTTCCACTCAACCCCTGCCACCCTGGAGGAAATTTTTTAATTTTCAAAGCTGCTCCAGGCTTCATCCAGCCGATCTTGGCTGGGTAAGTGCTACTTCTTGACGCTTTTCCACTCACCATGGTAACCCTGGAGAAAAAATTTTTAAGAATTCAAAACTTAATGCCAAACATCCAGGCGCTTCATCTAGCCAATCTTGGCCGTGAAAGGTGCTACTTCTTGACTCTTTTCACTCAACCCCTGCCACCCTGGAGGAAATTTTTTAATTTTCAAAACCTGAGTCCAGATACATCCAGGCGCTTCATCCAGCCGATCTTGGCTGGGTTAAAGTGCTACTTCTGACGCTTTTTCCACTCACCATGGTAACCCTGGAGAAAATTTTTAAGAATTCAAAACTTAATGCCAAACATCCAGGCGCTTCATCTAGCCAATCTTGGCCGTGAAAGGTGCTACTTCTGACTCTTTTTCCACTCAACCCTGCCACCCTGGAGGAAATTTTTTAATTTTCAAAACCTGAGTCCAAACGCCCAGGCGCTTCATCCAGCCGATCTTGGCTGGGTTATGCTACTTCTGACGCTTTTCCACTCCACCATGGTAACCCTGAGAAAATTTTTAATTTCAAAACTTAATGCCAAACATCCAGGCGCTTCATCTAGCCAATCTTGGCCGTGAAAGGTGCTACTTCTTGACTCTTTTCCACTCAACCCCTGCCACCCTGGAGGAAATTTTTTAATTTTCAAAACCTGAGTCCAAACGCCCAGGCGCTTCATCCAGCCGATCTTGGCTGGGTTATGCTACTTCTTGACGCTTTTCCACTCACCATGGTAACCCTGGAGAAAATTTTTAAGAATTCAAAACTTAATGCCAAACATCCAGGCGCTTCATCTAGCCAATCTTGGCCGTGAAAGGTGCTACTTCTTGACTCTTTTCCACTCAACCCCTGCCACCCTGGAGGAAATTTTTTAATTTCAAAACCTGAGTCCAAACGCCCAGGCGCTTCATCCAGCCGATCTTGGCTGGGTTAAGCTACTTCTTGACGCTTTTCCACTCACCATGGTAACCCTGAGAAAATTTTTTAAGAATTCAAAACTTAATGCCAAACATCCAGGCGCTTCATCTAGCCAATCTTGGCCGTGAAAGGTGCTACTTCTTGACTCTTTTTTTCACTCAACCAACCCAGCCACCCTGGAGGAAATTTTTAATTTTCAAAACCTAAAGTCCAACATCCAGGCGCTTCATCCAGCCGATCTTGGCTGGGTTAAGCTACTTCTTGACGCTTTTCCACTCACCATGGTAACCTGGAGAAAATTTTTAAGAATTCAAAACTTAATGCCAAACATCCAGGCGCTTCATCTAGCCAATCTTGGCCGTGAAAGGTGCTACTTCTGACTCTTTTCCACTCAACCCCTGCCACCCTGGAGGAAATTTTTAATTTTTCAAAACTTAAAGTCCAAACATCCAGGCGCTTCATCCAGCCGATCTTGGCTGGGTTATGCTACTTCTGACGCTTTTCCACTCACCATGGTAACCCTGGAGAAAATTTTTAAGAATTCAAAACTTAATGCCAAACATCCAGGCGCTTCATCTAGCCAATCTTGGCCGTGAAAGGTGCTACTTCTGACTCTTTTCCACTCAACCCCTGCCACCCTGGAGGAAATTTTTTAATTTTCAAAACCTGAGTCCAAACGCCCAGGCGCTTCATCCAGCCGATCTTGGCTGGGTTAAGTGCTACTTCTGACGCTTTTCCACTCATGGGTAACCCTGGAGAAAAATTTAAGAATTCAAAACTTAATGCCAAACATCCAGGCGCTTCATCTAGCCAATCTTGGCCGTGAAAGGTGCTACTTCTTGACTCTTTTCCACTCAACCCTGCACCCTGGAGGAAATTTTTAATTTTCAAAACCTGAAGTCCAAACGCCCAGGCGCTTCATCCAGCCGATCTTGGCTGGGTTATGCTACTTCTGACGCTTTTCCACTCACCCATGGTAACCCCTGGAGAAAATTTTTAAGAATTCAAAACTTAATGCCAAACATCCAGGCGCTTCATCTAGCCAATCTTGGCCGTGAAAGGTGCTACTTCTGACTCTTTTCCACTCAACCCCTGCCACCCTGGAGGAAATTTTTAATTTTCAAAACCTGAGTCCAAACGCCCAGGCGCTTCATCCAGCCGATCTTGGCTGGGTTATGCTACTTCTTGACGCTTTTCCACTCACCATGGTAACCTGGAGAAAATTTTTTAAGAATTCAAAACTTAATGCCAAACATCCAGGCGCTTCATCTAGCCAATCTTGGCCGTGAAAGGTGCTACTTCTTGACTCTTTTCCACTCAACCCCTGCCACCCTGGAGGAAATTTTTAATTTTCAAAGCGAAAGTCCAAACGCCCAGGCGCTTCATCCAGCCGATCTTGGCTGGGTTATGCTACTTCTGACGCTTTTCCACTCACCATGGTAACCCTGGAGAAAATTTTTAAGAATTCAAAACTTAATGCCAAACATCCAGGCGCTTCATCTAGCCAATCTTGGCCGTGAAAGGTGCTACTTCTGACTCTTTTCCACTCAACCCCTGCCACCCTGGAGGAAATTTTTTAATTTTCAAAGCCTGAGTCCAAACGTCCAGGCGCTTCATCCAGCCGATCTTGGCTGGGTTATGCTACTTCTTGACGCTTTTCCACTCACCATGGTAACCCTGGAGAAAATTTTTAAGAATTCAAAACTTAATGCCAAACATCCAGGCGCTTCATCTAGCCAATCTTGGCCGTGAAAGGTGCTACTTCTTGACTCTTTTCCACTCAACCCTGCCACCCTGGAGGAAATTTTTTAATTTTCAAAGCCTGAAGTCCAAACGCCCAGGCGCTTCATCCAGCCGATCTTGGCTGGGTTATGCTACTTCTGACGCTTTTCCACTCACCATGGTAACCCTGGAGAAAATTTTTAAGAATTCAAAACTTAATGCCAAACATCCAGGCGCTTCATCTAGCCAATCTTGGCCGTGAAAGGTGCTACTTCTTGACTCTTTTCCACTCAACCTCTGCCACCCTGGAGGAAATTTTTAATTTTCAAAAAAGTCCAAACGCAGGCGCTTCATCCAGCCGATCTTGGCTGGGTTATGCTACTTCTTGACGCTTTTCCACTCACCATGGTAACCCTGGAGAAAAATTTTTAAGAATTCAAAACTTAATGCCAAACATCCAGGCGCTTCATCTAGCCAATCTTGGCCGTGAAAGGTGCTACTTCTTGACTCTTTTTCCACTCAACCCCTGCCACCCTGGAGGAAATTTTTTAATTTTCAAAGCCTGAGTCCAAACGCCCATCAGGCGCTTCATCCAGCCGATCTTGGCTGGGTTATGCTACTTCTGACGCTTTTCCACTCGACCATGGTAACCCTGGAGAAAATTTTTAAGAATTCAAAACTTAATGCCAAACATCCAGGCGCTTCATCTAGCCAATCTTGGCCGTGAAAAGGTGCTACTTCTGACTCTTTTCCACTCAACCCCTGCCACCCTGGAGGAAATTTTTTAATTTTCAAAACCTGAGTCCAAACGCCCAGGCGCTTCATCCAGCCGATCTTGGCTGGGTTATGCTACTTCTTGACGCTTTTCCACTCACCATGGTAACCCTGGAGAAAATTTTTAAGAATTCAAAACTTAATGCCAAACATCCAGGCGCTTCATCTAGCCAATCTTGGCCGTGAAAGGTGCTACTTCTGACTCTTTCCACTCAACCCCTGCCACCCTGGAGGAAATTTTTTAAATTTTCAAACCTGAAAGTCCAAACGCCCAGGCGCTTCATCCATCCAGCCGATCTTGGCTGGGTTAAGTGCTACTTCTGACGCTTTTCCACTCACCATGGTAACCCTGGAGAAAATTTTTAAGAATTCAAAACTTAATGCCAAACATCCAGGCGCTTCATCTAGCCAATCTTGGCCGTGAAAGGTGCTACTTCTTGACTCTTTTCCACTCAACCCCTGCCACCCTGGAGGAAATTTTTTAATTTTCAAAGCTGAGTCCAAATATCCAGGCGCTTCATCCAGCCTTCATCCAGCCGATCTTGGCTGGCTAAGTGCTACTTCTGACGCTTTCCACTCACCATGGTAACCCTGGAGAAAATTTTTAAGAATTCAAAACTTAATGCCAAACATCCAGGCGCTTCATCTAGCCAATCTTGGCCGTGAAAGGTGCTACTTCTTGACTCTTTTCACTCAACCCCTGCCACCCTGGAGGAAATTTTTTTAATTTTCAAAACCTGAGTCCAAACGCCCAGGCGCTTCATCCAGCCGATCTTGGCTGGGTTAAGCTACTTCTTGACGCTTTTCCACTCACCATGGTAACCCTGGAGAAAATTTTTAAGAATTCAAAACTTAATGCCAAACATCCAGGCGCTTCATCTAGCCAATCTTGGCCGTGAAAGGTGCTACTTCTTGACTCTTTTCCACTCAACCCTGCCACCCTGGAGGAAATTTTTTAATTTTCAAAACCTGAGTCCAAACGCCCAGGCGCTTCATCCAGCCGATCTTGGCTGGGTTATGCTACTTCTTGACGCTTTTCCACTCAACCATGGTAACCCTGGAGAAAATTTTTAAGAATTCAAAACTTAATGCCAAACATCCAGGCGCTTCATCTAGCCAATCTTGGCCGTGAAAGGTGCTACTTCTTGACTCTTTTCCACTCAACCCCTGCCACCCTGGAGGAAATTTTTTAATTTTCAAACCTGAGTCCAAACGTCCAGGCGCTTCATCCAGCCGATCTTGGCTGGGTTATGCTACTTCTTGACGCTTTTCCACTCACCATGGTAACCCTGGAGAAAATTTTAAGAATTCAAAACTTAATGCCAAACATCCAGGCGCTTCATCTAGCCAATCTTGGCCGTGAAAGGTGCTACTTCTTGACTCTTTTCCACTCAACCCCTGCCACCCTGGAGGAAATTTTTTTAATTTTCAAAGCCTGAGTCCAAACGCCCCAGGCGCTTCATCCAGCCGATCTTGGCTGGGTTATGCTACTTCTGACGCTTTTTTCACTCTCGACCATGGTAACCCTGGAGAAAATTTTTAAGAATTCAAAACTTAATGCCAAACATCCAGGCGCTTCATCTAGCCAATCTTGGCCGTGAAAGGTGCTACTTCTGACTCTTTTCCACTCAACCCCTGCCACCCTGGAGGAAATTTTTTAATTTTCAAAGCTGAGTCCAAACGCCCAGGCGCTTCATCCAGCCGATCTTGGCTGGGTTATGCTACTTCTGACGCTTTTCCACTCACCATGGTAACCCTGGAGAAAATTTTTAAGAATTCAAAACTTAATGCCAAACATCCAGGCGCTTCATCTAGCCAATCTTGGCCGTGAAAGGTGCTACTTCTGACTCTTTTCCACTCAACCCCTGCCACCCTGGAGGAAATTTTTAATTTTCAAAACCTGAGTCCAAACGCCCAGGCGCTTCATCCAGCCGATCTTGGCTGGGTTAAGTGCTACTTCTGACGCTTTTCCACTCACCATGGTAACCCTGAGAAAAATTTTTAAGAATTCAAAACTTAATGCCAAACATCCAGGCGCTTCATCTCTAGCCAATCTTGGCCGTGAAAGGTGCTACTTCTTGACTCTTTTCCACTCAACCCTGCCACCCTGGGAGGAAATTTTTTAATTTTCAAAACTGAATGTCCAAACATCCAGGCGCTTCATCCAGCCGATCTTGGCTGGGTTAAGTGCTACTTCTGACGCTTTTCCACTCACCATGGTAACCCTGGAGAAAATTTTTTAAGAATTCAAAACTTAATGCCAAACATCCAGGCGCTTCATCTAGCCAATCTTGGCTGTGAAAGGTGCTACTTCTGACTCTTTTCCACTCAACCATGCCACCCTGGAGGAAATTTTTAATTTTCAAAACTTAATGCCAAACATCCAGGCGCTTCATCCAGCCGATCTTGGCTGTGTTAGGTGCTACTTCTGACGCTTTTCCACTCAACCATGGTAACCCTGGAGAAAATTTTTAAGAATTCAAAACTTAATGCCAAACATCCAGGCGCTTCATCTAGCCAATCTTGGCTGTGAAAGGTGCTACTTCTGACTCTTTTCCACTCAACCCCTGCCACCCTGGAGGAAATTTTTAATTTTCAAAACTTAAGTCCAAACATCCAGGCGCTTCATCCAGCCGATCTTGGCTGGGGTAAGTGCTACTTCTTGACGCTTTTCCACTCAACCATGGTAACCCTGGAGAAAATTTTTAAGAATTTCAAAACTTAATGCCAAACATCCAGGCGCTTCATCTAGCCAATCTTGGCCGTGAAAGGTGCTACTTCTGACTCTTTTCCACTCAACCCCTGCCACCCTGGAGGAAATTTTTTTCCAAACCCCTGCCACCCTGGAGGAAATTTGAGTCCAGTCCAACGTCCAGGCGCTTCATCCAGCCGATCTTGGCTGGGTTAAGTGCTACTTCTGACGCTTTTCCACTCACCATGGTAACCCTGGAGAAAATTTTTAAGAATTCAAAACTTAATGCCAAACATCCAGGCGCTTCATCTAGCCAATCTTGGCCGTGAAAGGTGCTACTTCTTGACTCTTTTCCACTCAACCCCTGCCACCCTGGAGGAAATTTTTTAATTTTCAAAGCCTGAGTCCAAACGCCCAGGCGCTTCATCCAGCCGATCTTGGCTGGGTTAAGTGCTACTTCTTGACGCTTTTCCACTCGACCATGGTAACCCTGGAGAAAAAATTTTAGAATTCAAAACTTAATGCCAAACATCCAGGCGCTTCATCTAGCCAATCTTGGCCGTGAAAGGTGCTACTTCTTGACTCTTTTCCACTCAACCCCTGCCCCTGGAGGAAATTTTTAAATTTTCAAAGCCTGAGAAGTCCAAACGCCCAGGCGCTTCATCCAGCCGATCTTGGCTGGGTTATGCTACTTCTGACGCTTTTCCACTCGACCATGGTAACCCTGGAGAAAATTTTTTAAGAATTCAAAACTTAATGCCAAACATCCAGGCGCTTCATCTAGCCAATCTTGGCCGTGAAAGGTGTGCTACTTCTTGACTCTTTTCCACTCAACCCCTGCCACCCTGGAGGAAATTTTTTAATTTTCAAAACCTGAGTCCAAACGCCCCAGGCGCTTCATCCAGCCGATCTTGGCTGGGTTATGCTACTTCTGGACGCTTTTCCACTCACCATGGTAACCCTGGAGAAAATTTTTTAAGAATTCAAAACTTAATGCCAAACATCCAGGCGCTTCATCTAGCCAATCTTGGCCGTGAAAGGTGCTACTTCTTGACTCTTTTCCACTCAACCCTGCCACCCTGGAGGAAATTTTTTAATTTTCAAAGCCTGAGTCCAAACGCCCAGGCGCTTCATCCAGCCGATCTTGGCTGGGTTAAGTGCTACTTCTGGACGCTTTTCCACTCACCATGGTAACCCTGGAGAAAATTTTTAGAATTCAAAACTTAATGCCAAACATCCAGGCGCTTCATCTAGCCAATCTTGGCCGTGAAAGGTGCTACTTCTGACTCTTTTCCACTCAACCCCTGCCACCCTGGAGGAAATTTTTTAATTTTCAAAACCTGAGTCCAAACGCCCAGGCGCTTCATCCAGCCGATCTTGGCTGGGTTATGCTACTTCTTGACGCTTTTCCACTCACCATGGTAACCCTGGAGAAAATTTTTAAGAATTCAAAACTTAATGCCAAACATCCAGGCGCTTCATCTAGCCAATCTTGGCCGTGAAAGGTGCTACTTCTGACTCTTTTTCACTCAACCCTGCCACCCTGGAGGAAATTTTTTAATTTTCAAAACTGAGTCCAAACGCCCAGGCGCTTCATCCAGCCGATCTTGGCTGGGTTATGCTACTTCTGACGCTTTTCCACTCACCATGGTAACCCTGGAGAAAATTTTTAAGAATTCAAAACTTAATGCCAAACATCCAGGCGCTTCATCTAGCCAATCTTGGCCGTGAAAGGTGCTACTTCTTGACTCTTTTCCACTCAACCCCTGCCACCCTGGAGGAAATTTTTAATTTTCAAAACCTGAGTCCAAATATCCAGGCGCTTCATCCAGCCGATCTTGGCTGGGTTATGCTACTTCTTGACGCTTTTCCACTCACCATGGTAACCCTGGAGAAAATTTTTAAGAATTCAAAACTTAATGCCAAACATCCAGGCGCTTCATCTAGCCAATCTTGGCCGTGAAAGGTGCTACTTCTTGACTCTTTTCCACTCAACCCCTGCCACCCTGGAGGAAATTTTTTAATTTTCAAAGCCTGAGTCCAAACCTCCAGGCGCTCATCCAGCCGATTGGCTGGGTTAGCTAACTTCTTGACGCTTTTCCACTCGACCATGGTAACCCTGAGAAAATTTTTAAGAATTCAAAACTTAATGCTCAACATCCAGGCGCTCTTCATCTAGCCAATCTTGGCCGTGAAAGGTGCTACTTCTTGACTCTTTTCCACTCAACCCCTGCCACCCTGGAGGAAATTTTTTAATTTTCAAAGCTGAAAGCCAAACCAAACGCCCAGGCGCTTCATCCAGCCGATCTTGGCTGGTAAAGTGCTACTTCTGACGCTTTGCTCTTTCCACTTTTCACCATGGTAACCCTGGAGAAAATTTTTAAGAATTCAAAACTTAATGCCAAACATCCAGGCGCTTCATCTAGCCAATCTTGGCCGTGAAAAAGGCTACTTCTTGACTCTTTTCCACTCAACCCCTGCCACCCTGGAGGAAATTTTTAATTTTCAAAACCTGAGTCCAAACGCCCAGGCGCTTCATCCAGCCGATCTTGGCTGGGTTATGCTACTTCTGGACGCTTTTCCACTCACCATGGTAACCCTGGAGAAAATTTTTAAGAATTCAAAACTTAATGCCAAACATCCAGGCGCTTCATCTAGCCAATCTTGGCCGTGAAAGGTGCTACTTCTTGACTCTTTTCCACTCAACCCTGCCACCCTGGAGGAAATTTTTAATTTTCAAAACCTGAGTCCAAACGTCCAGGCGCTTCATCCAGCCGATCTTGGCTGGGTTATGCTACTTCTTGACGCTTTTCCACTCACCATGGTAACCCTGGAGAAAATTTTTAAGAATTCAAAACTTAATGCCAAACATCCAGGCGCTTCATCTAGCCAATCTTGGCCGTGAAAGGTGCTACTTCTTGACTCTTTTCCACTCAACCCCTGCCACCCTGGAGGAAATTTTTTAAATTTTCAAAGCCTGAGTCCAAACGTATCCCAGGCGCTTCATCCAGCCGATCTTGGCTGGGTTAAGCTACTTCTGACGCTTTTCCACTCACCATGGTAACCCTGGAGAAAATTTTTAAGAATTCAAAACTTAATGCCAAACATCCAGGCGCTTCATCTAGCCAATCTTGGCCGTGAAAGGTGCTACTTCTGACTCTTTTCCACTCAACCCCTGCCACCCTGGAGGAAATTTTTTAAATTTTCAAAGCCTGAGTCCAAACGCCCAGGCGCTTCATCCAGCCGATCTCTTGGCTGGGTTAAGTGCTACTTCTTGACGCTTTTTCCACTCACCATGGTAACCCTGGAGAAAATTTTTAAGAATTCAAAACTTAATGCCAAACATCCAGGCGCTTCATCTAGCCAATCTTGGCCGTGAAAGGTGCTACTTCTTGACTCTTTTCCACTCAACCCCTGCCACCCTGGAGGAAATTTTTAAATTTCAAAACCTGAAAGTCCAAACGCCCAGGCGCTTCATCCAGCCGATCTTGGCTGGGTTATGCTACTTCTGACGCTTTTCCACTCACCATGGTAACCCTGGAGAAAATTTTTAGAATTCAAAACTTAATGCCAAACATCCAGGCGCTTCATCTAGCCAATCTTGGCCGTGAAAGGTGCTACTTCTTGACTCTTTTCCACTCAACCCCTGCCACCCTGGAGGAAATTTTTAATTTTCAAAACCTGAGTCCAAACGCCCAGGCGCTTCATCCAGCCGATCTTGGCTGGGTTAAGTGCTACTTCTGACGCTTTTCCACTCACCCATGGTAACCCTGGAGAAAAATTTAAGAATTCAAAACTTAATGCCAAACATCCAGGCGCTTCATCTAGCCAATCTTGGCCGTGAAAGGTGCTACTTCTTGACTCTTTTTCCACTCAACCCCTGCCACCCTGGAGGAAATTTTTAAATTTTCAAAGCCTGAAAGTCCAAACATCCAGGCGCTTCATCCAGCCGATCTTGGCTGGGTTAAGTGCTACTTCTGACGCTTTTCCACTCACCATGGTAACCCTGGAGAAAATTTTTTAAGAATTCAAAACTTAATGCCAAACATCCAGGCGCTTCATCTAGCCAATCTTGGCCGTGAAAGGTGCTACTTCTGACTCTTTCCACTCAACCCCTGCCACCCTGGAGGAAATTTTTAATTTTCAAAACCTGAAGTCCAAACGCCCAGGCGCTTCATCCAGCCGATCTTGGCTGGGTTAAGTGCTACTTCTGGACGCTTTTCCACTCGACCATGGTAACCCTGGAGAAAATTTTTAAGAATTCAAAACTTAATGCCAAACATCCAGGCGCTTCATCTAGCCAATCTTGGCCGTGAAAGGTGCTACTTCTGACTCTTTTCCACTCAACCCCTGCCACCCTGGAGGAAATTTTTTAATTTTCAAAGCCTGAAAGTCCAAACGCCCAGGCGCTTCATCCAGCCGATCTTGGCTGGGTTAAGTGCTACTTCTGACGCTTTTCCACTCACCATGGTAACCCTGGAGAAAAATTTTTAAGAATTCAAAACTTAATGCCAAACATCCAGGCGCTTCATCTAGCCAATCTTGGCCGTGAAAGGTGCTACTTCTGACTCTTTTCCACTCAACCCCTGCCACCCTGGAGGAAATTTTTTAATTTTCAAAACTGAAAGTCCAAACGCCCAGGCGCTTCATCCAGCCGATCTTGGCTGGGTTAAGCTACTTCTTGACGCTTTTCCACTCGACCATGGTAACCCTGGAGAAAATTTTTAAGAATTCAAAACTTAATGCCAAACATCCAGGCGCTTCATCTAGCCAATCTTGGCCGTGAAAGGTGCTACTTCTTGACTCTTTTCCACTCAACCCCTGCCACCCTGGAGGAAATTTTTTAATTTTCAAAACCTGAGTCCAAACGCCCAGGCGCTTCATCCAGCCGATCTTGGCTGGGTTAAGTGCTACTTCTTGACGCTTTTCCACTCACCATGGTAACCCTGAGAAAAATTTTAAGAATTCAAAACTTAATGCCAAACATCCAGGCGCTTCATCTAGCCAATCTTGGCCGTGAAAGGTGCTACTTCTTGACTCTTTTCCACTCAACCCCTGCCACCCTGGAGGAAATTTTTTAAATTTTCAAAAAGTCCAAACGTCCAGGCGCTTCATCCAGCCGCTTGGCATCTACTTCTGAGCTTTTCCACTCCATCTTGGTAACCCTGGAGAAAATGCTACTTAATGCCAAACATCCAGGCGCTCCATCTAGCCAATCTTGGCCGTGAAAGGTGCTACTTCTTGACTCTTTTCCACCCCCTGCCACCCTGGAGGAAATTTTTAAGAATTCAAAACTTAATGCCAAACATCCAGGCGCTTCATCCAGCCAATCTTGGCTGGGTTAAGGTGCTACTTCTGACGCTTTTCCACTCAACCATGGTAACCCTGGAGAAAATTTTTAAGAATTCAAAACTTAATGCCAAACATCCAGGCGCTTCATCTAGCCAATCTTGGCCGTGAAAGGTGCTACTTCTGACTCTTTTCCACTCAACCATGGCCACCCTGGAGGAAATTTTTTAATTTTCAAAACTTGAGTCCAAACATCCAGGCGCTTCTTCATCCAGCCATCTTGGCTGGGTTAAGGCTACTTCTTGACGCTTTTCCACTCACCATGGTAACCCTGGAGAAAATTTTTAAGAATTCAAAACTTAATGCCAAACATCCAGGCGCTTCATCATCCAGCCAATCTTGGCCGTGAAAGGTGCTACTTCTTGACTCTTTTCCACTCAACCCCTGCCACCCTGGAGGAAATTTTTAAATTTTCAAAACTGAAGTCCAAACATCCAGGCGCTTCATCCAGCCGATCTTGGCTGGGTTAAGGTGCTACTTCTTGACGCTTTTCCACTCAACCATGGTAACCCTGGAGAAAATTTTTAAGAATTCAAAACTTAATGCCAAACATCCAGGCGCTTCATCTAGCCAATCTTGGCCGTGGAAAGGTGCTACTTCTGACTCTTTTCCACTCAACCATGGTAACCCTGGAGGAAATTTTTAAATTTTCAAAACCTGAATCCAAACATCCAGGCGCTTCATCCAGCCGATCTTGGCTGGGTTAAGCTACTTCTGACGCTTTTCCACTCAACCATGGTAACCCTGGAGAAAATTTTTAAGAATTCAAAACTTAATGCCAAACATCCAGGCGCTTCATCTAGCCAATCTTGGCCGTGGAAAGGTGCTACTTCTTGACTCTTTTCCACTCAACCATGCCACCCTGGAGGAAATTTTTAAGAATTCAAAACTTAATGTCCAAACATCCAGGCGCTTCATCCAGCCGATCTTGGCTGGGTTAAGTGCTACTTCTTGACGCTTTTCCACTCAACCATGGTAACCCTGAGAAAATTTTTTAAGAATTCAAAACTTAATGCCAAACATCCAGGCGCTTCATCTAGCCAATCTCCAGCTCTTTTCCATCTTGGCTGGAGGAAATTTTTAATTTTCAAAGTTAAGTGCTACTTCTCCACCGATTTTCCACTTCTGACGCTTTTCCACTCATGGTAACCCTGGGAGAAAATTTTTAAGAATTCAAAACTTAATGCCAAACATCCAGGCGCTTCATCTAGCCAATCTTGGCCGTGAAAGGTGCTACTTCTGACTCTTTTCCACTCAACCCTGCCACCCTGGAGGAAATTTTTTAATTTTCAAAACCTGAGTCCAAACGCCCAGGCGCTTCATCCAGCCGATCTTGGCTGGGTTATGCTACTTCTGACGCTTTTCCACTCACCATGGTAACCCTGGAGAAAATTTTTTAAGAATTCAAAACTTAATGCCAAACATCCAGGCGCTTCATCTAGCCAATCTTGGCCGTGAAAGGTGCTACTTCTGACTCTTTTCCACTCAACCCCTGCCACCCTGGAGGAAATTTTTAATTTTCAAAGCCTGAGTCCAAACGCCCAGGCGCTTCATCCAGCCGATCTTGGCTGGGTTAAGTGCTACTTCTGGACGCTTTTCCACTCGACCATGGTAACCCTGGAGAAAATTTTTAAGAATTCAAAACTTAATGCCAAACATCCAGGCGCTTCATCTAGCCAATCTTGGCCGTGAAAGGTGCTACTTCTTGACTCTTTTCCACTCAACCCCTGCCACCCTGGAGGAAATTTTTAAATTTTCAAAGCCTGAGTCCAAACGCCCAGGCGCTTCATCCAGCCGATCTTGGCTGGGTTAAGTGCTACTTCTTGACGCTTTTCCACTCACCATGGTAACCCTGGAGAAAATTTTTAAGAATTCAAAACTTAATGCCAAACATCCAGGCGCTTCATCTAGCCAATCTTGGCCGTGAAAGGTGCTACTTCTGACTCTTTTCCACTCAACCCCTGCCACCCTGGAGGAAATTTTTTATTTTCAAAGCGAAGTCCAAACGCCCAGGCGCTTCATCCAGCCGATCTTGGCTGGGTTAAGCTGCTACTTCTGACGCTTTTCTTCCACTCGACCATGGTAACCCTGGAGAAAATTTTTAAGAATTCAAAACTTAATGCCAAACATCCAGGCGCTTCATCTAGCCAATCTTGGCCGTGAAAGGTGCTACTTCTGACTCTTTTCCACTCAACCCCTGCCACCCTGGAGGAAATTTTTTAATTTTCAAAGCTGAGTCCAAACGTCCAGGCGCTTCATCCAGCCGATCTTGGCTGGGTTATGCTACTTCTGACGCTTTTCCACTCACCATGGTAACCCTGGAGAAAATTTTTAAGAATTCAAAACTTAATGCCAAACATCCAGGCGCTTCATCTAGCCAATCTTGGCCGTGAAAGGTGCTACTTCTTGACTCTTTTCCACTCAACCCTGCCACCCTGGAGGAAATTTTTTAATTTTCAAAGCCTGAGTCCAAACGTCCAGGCGCTTCATCCAGCCGATCTTGGCTGGGTAAGTGCTACTTCTGACGCTTTTCCACTCACCATGGTAACCCTGGAGAGAAAAAAAATTTTAAGAATTCAAAACTTAATGCCAAACATCCAGGCGCTTCATCTAGCCAATCTTGGCCGTGAAAGGTGCTACTTCTTGACTCTTTTCCACTCAACCCTGCCACCCTGGAGGAAATTTTTAAATTTTCAAAACCTGAGTCCAAACGCCCAGGCGCTTCATCCAGCCGATCTTGGCTGGGTTAAGTGCTACTTCTGACGCTTTTCCACTCACCATGGTAACCCTGGAGAAAATTTTTAAGAATTCAAAACTTAATGCCAAACATCCAGGCGCTTCATCTAGCCAATCTTGGCCGTGAAAGGTGCTACTTCTTGACTCTTTTCCACTCAACCCCTGCCACCCTGGAGGAAATTTTTAAATTTTCAAAACCTGAAGTCCAAACGCCCAGGCGCTTCATCCAGCCGATCTTGGCTGGGTTAAGTGCTACTTCTTGACGCTTTTCCACTCGACCATGGTAACCCTGGAGAAAATTTTTAAGAATTCAAAACTTAATGCCAAACATCCAGGCGCTTCATCTAGCCAATCTTGGCCGTGAAAGGTGCTACTGCTACTTCTGACTCTTTTCCACTCAACCCTGCCACCCTGGAGGAAATTTTTTAATTTTCAAAGCTGAAAGTCCAAACGCCCAGGCGCTTCATCCAGCCGATCTTGGCTGGGTTATGCTACTTCTTGACGCTTTTCCACTCACCATGGTAACCCTGGAGAAAATTTTTAAGAATTCAAAACTTAATGCCAAACATCCAGGCGCTTCATCTAGCCAATCTTGGCCGTGAAAGGTGCTACTTCTTGACTCTTTTCCACTCAACCCCTGCCACCCTGGAGGAAATTTTTTAATTTTCAAAACCTGAGTCCAAACGCCCAGGCGCTTCATCCAGCCGATCTTGGCTGGGTTAAGTGCTACTTCTGGACGCTTTTCCACTCACCATGGTAACCCTGGAGAAAATTTTTAAGAATTCAAAACTTAATGCCAAACATCCAGGCGCTTCATCTAGCCAATCTTGGCCGTGAAAGGTGCTACTTCTGACTCTTTTCCACTTCAACCCCTGCCACCCTGGAGGAAATTTTTTAATTTTCAAAGCCTGAGTCCAAACGCCCAGGCGCTTCATCCAGCCGATCTTGGCTGGGTTAAGTGCTACTTCTGGACGCTTTTCCACTCGACCATGGTAACCCTGGAGAAAATTTTTAAGAATTCAAAACTTAATGCCAAACATCCAGGCGCTTCATCTAGCCAATCTTGGCCGTGAAAGGTGCTACTTCTGACTCTTTTCCACTCAACCCCACTCACCTGCACCCTGGAGGAAATTTTTTAATTTTCAAAGCTGAAAGTCCAAACGCCCAGGCGCTTCATCCAGCCGATCTTGGCTGGGTTAAGTGCTACTTCTGACGCTTTTCCACTCGACCATGGTAACCCTGGAGAAAATTTTTAAGAATTCAAAACTTAATGCCAAACATCCAGGCGCTTCATCTAGCCAATCTTGGCCGTGAAAGGTGCTACTTCTTGACTCTTTTCCACTCAACCCCTGCTGCCACCCTGGAGGAAATTTTTTAATTTTCAAAGCTGAAGTCCAAACGCCCAGGCGCTTCATCCAGCCGATCTTGGCTGGGTTAAGTGCTACTTCTTGACGCTTTTCCACTCACCATGGTAACCCTGGAGAAAATTTTTAAGAATTCAAAACTTAATGCCAAACATCCAGGCGCTTCATCTAGCCAATCTTGGCCGTGAAAGGTGCTACTTCTTGACTCTTTTCCACTCAACCCCTGCCACCCTGGAGGAAATTTTTTAATTTTCAAAGCTGAAAGTCCAAACGCCCAGGCGCTTCATCCAGCCGATCTTGGCTGGGTTAAGTGCTACTTCTGGACGCTTTTCCACTCACCATGGTAACCCTGGAGAAAATTTTTTAAGAATTCAAAACTTAATGCCAAACATCCAGGCGCTTCATCTAGCCAATCTTGGCCGTGAAAGGTGCTACTTCTGACTCTTTTCCACTCAACCCCTGCCACCCTGGAGGAAATTTTTAATTTTTTCAAACCTGAGTCCAAACGCCCAGGCGCTTCATCCAGCCGATCTTGGCTGGGTTATGCTACTTCTGACGCTTTTCCACTCACCATGGTAACCCTGGAGAAAATTTTTAAGAATTCAAAACTTAATGCCAAACATCCAGGCGCTTCATCTAGCCAATCTTGGCCGTGAAAGGTGCTACTTCTTGACTCTTTTCCACTCAACCCCTGCCACCCTGGAGGAAATTTTTTAATTTTCAAAGCCTGAGTCCAAACGCCCAGGCGCTTCATCCATCCAGCCGATCTTGGCTGGGTTAAGTGCTACTTCTTGACGCTTTTCCACTCACCATGGTAACCCTGGAGAAAATTTTTAAGAATTCAAAACTTAATGCCAAACATCCAGGCGCTTCATCTAGCCAATCTTGGCCGTGAAAGGTGCTACTTCTGACTCTTTTCACTCAACCCTGCCACCCTGGAGGAAATTTTTAAATTTTCAAAACTTAAAGTCCAAACGCCCCAGGCGCTTCATCCAGCCGATCTTGGCTGGGTTATGCTACTTCTTGACGCTTTTCCACTCACCATGGTACCCTGGAGAAAATTTTTAAGAATTCAAAACTTAATGCCAAACATCCAGGCGCTTCATCTAGCCAATCTTGGCCGTGAAAAGTGCTACTTCTTGACTCTTTTCCACTCAACCCTGCCACCCTGGAGGAAATTTTTAATTTTTCAAAACTGAGTCCAAACGCCCAGGCGCTTCATCCAGCCGATCTTGGCTGGGTTAAGCTACTTCTGACGCTTTTCCACTCACCATGGTAACCCTGGAGAAAATTTTTAAGAATTCAAAACTTAATGCCAAACATCCAGGCGCTTCATCTAGCCAATCTTGGCCGTGAAAGGTGCTACTTCTTGACTCTTTTTCCACTCAACCCCTGCCACCCTGGAGGAAATTTTTAAATTTTCAAAACCTGAAGTCCAAATATCCAGGCGCTTCATCCAGCCGATCTTGGCTGGGTTAAGTGCTGCTACTTCTGACGCTTTTCCACTCACCATGGTAACCCTGGAGAAAATTTTTAAGAATTCAAAACTTAATGCCAAACATCCAGGCGCTTCATCTAGCCAATCTTGGCCGTGAAAGGTGCTACTTCTGACTCTTTTCCACTCAACCCCTGCCACCCTGGAGGAAATTTTTTAATTTTCAAAGCTGAGTCCAAACGCCCAGGCGCTTCATCCAGCCGATCTTGGCTGGGTTAAGTGCTACTTCTTGACGCTTTTCCACTCACCATGGTAACCCTGGAGAAAATTTTTAAGAATTCAAAACTTAATGCCAAACATCCAGGCGCTTCATCTAGCCAATCTTGGCCGTGAAAGGTGCTACTTCTTGACTCTTTTCCACTCAACCCCTGCCACCCTGGAGGAAATTTTTTAATTTTCAAAACCTGAGTCCAGATATCCAGGCGCTTCATCCAGCCGATCTTGGCTGGGTTAAGTGCTACTTCTTGACGCTTTTCCACTCACCATGGTAACCCTGGAGAAAATTTTTAAGAATTCAAAACTTAATGCCAAACATCCAGGCGCTTCATCTAGCCAATCTTGGCCGTGAAAGGTGCTACTTCTTGACTCTTTTCCACTCAACCCCTGCCACCCTGGAGGAAATTTTTTAATTTTCAAAAGCTGAGTCCAAACGCCCAGGCGCTTCATCCAGCCGATCTTGGCTGGGCTTAAGTGCTACTTCTTGACGCTTTTCCACTCACCATGGTAACCCTGGAGAAAATTTTTAAGAATTCAAAACTTAATGCCAAACATCCAGGCGCTTCATCTAGCCAATCTTGGCCGTGAAAGGTGCTACTTCTGACTCTTTTCCACTCAACCCTGCCACCCTGGAGGAAATTTTTTAATTTTCAAAAACCTGAGTCCAAACGCCCAGGCGCTTCATCCAGCCGATCTTGGCTGGGTTAAGTGCTACTTCTGACGCTTTTCCACTCACCATGGTAACCCTGGAGAAAATTTTTAAGAATTCAAAACTTAATGCCAAACATCCAGGCGCTTCATCTAGCCAATCTTGGCCGTGAAAGGTGCTACTTCTTGACTCTTTTCCACTCAACCCCTGCCACCCTGGAGGAAATTTTTTAATTTTCAAAGCCTGAGTCCAAACGCCCAGGCGCTTCATCCAGCCGATCTTGGCTGGGTTAAGTGCTACTTCTGACGCTTTTCCACTCGACCATGGTAACCCTGGAGAAAATTTTTAAGAATTCAAAACTTAATGCCAAACATCCAGGCGCTTCATCTAGCCAATCTTGGCCGTGAAAGGTGCTACTTCTTGACTCTTTTCCACTCAACCCTGCCACCCTGGAGGAAATTTTTTAAATTTTCAAAGCCTGAAGTCCAAACGTCCAGGCGCTTCATCCAGCCGATCTTGGCTGGGTTATGCTACTTCTTGACGCTTTTCCACTCGACCATGGTAACCCTGGAGAAAATTTTTAAGAATTCAAAACTTAATGCCAAACATCCAGGCGCTTCATCTAGCCAATCTTGGCCGTGAAAGGTGCTACTTCTGACTCTTTTCCACTCAACCCCTGCCACCCTGGAGGAAATTTTTTAATTTTCAAAGCCTGAGTCCAAACGCCCAGGCGCTTCATCCAGCCGATCTTGGCTGGGTTATGCTACTTCTTGACGCTTTTCCACTCGACCATGGTAACCCTGGAGAAAATTTTTAAGAATTCAAAACTTAATGCCAAACATCCAGGCGCTTCATCTAGCCAATCTTGGCCGTGAAAGGTGCTACTTCTTGACTCTTTTCCACTCAACCCCTGCCACCCTGGAGGAAATTTTTTAATTTTCAAAGCCTGAGTCCAAACGCCCAGGCGCTTCATCCAGCCGATCTTGGCTGGGTTAAGTGCTACTTCTGACGCTTTTCCACTCACCATGGTAACCCTGGAGAAAATTTTTAAGAATTCAAAACTTAATGCCAAACATCCAGGCGCTTCATCTAGCCAATCTTGGCCGTGAAAGGTGCTACTTCTGACTCTTTTCCACTCAACCCCCTGCCACCCTGGAGGAAATTTTTTAATTTTCAAAGCTGAAGTCCAAACGCCCAGGCGCTTCATCCAGCCGATCTTGGCTGGGTTAAGTGCTACTTCTGACGCTTTTCCACTCACCATGGTAACCCTGGAGAAAATTTTTAAGAATTCAAAACTTAATGCCAAACATCCAGGCGCTTCATCTAGCCAATCTTGGCCGTGAAAGGTGCTACTTCTTGACTCTTTTCCACTCAACCATGGCCACCCTGGAGGAAATTTTTAAATTTTCAAAACTTGAGTCCAAACATCCAGGCGCTTCATCCAGCCGATCTTGGCTGGGTTATGCTACTTCTTGACGCTTTTCCACTCAACCATGGTAACCCTGGAGAAAATTTTTAAGAATTCAAAACTTAATGCCAAACATCCAGGCGCTTCATCTAGCCAATCTTGGCCGTGAAAGGTGCTACTTCTTGACTCTTTTCCACTCAACCCCTGCCACCCTGGAGGAAATTTTTTAAATTTTCAAAGCGAAGTCCAAACGCCCAGGCGCTTCATCCAGCCGATCTTGGCTGGGTTAAGTGCTACTTCTTGACGCTTTTCCACTCGACCATGGTAACCCTGGAGAAAATTTTTAAGAATTCAAAACTTAATGCCAAACATCCAGGCGCTTCATCTAGCCAATCTTGGCCGTGAAAGGTGCTACTTCTTGACTCTTTTCCACTCAACCCCTGCCACCCTGGAGGAAATTTTTTAATTTTCAAAGCGAAAGTCCAAACGTCCAGGCGCTTCATCCAGCCGATCTTGGCTGGGTTAAGTGCTACTTCTTGGACGCCTTTCCACTCGACCATGGTAACCCTGGAGAAAATTTTTAAGAATTCAAAACTTAATGCCAAACATCCAGGCGCTTCATCTAGCCAATCTTGGCCGTGAAAGGTGCTACTTCTTGACTCTTTTCCACTCAACCCTGCCACCCTGGAGGAAATTTTTTAATTTTCAAAGCCTGAAGTCCAAACGTCCAGGCGCTTCATCCAGCCGATCTTGGCTGGGTTATGTGCTACTTCTGACGCTTTTCCACTCACCATGGTAACCCTGGAGAAAATTTTTAAGAATTCAAAACTTAATGCCAAACATCCAGGCGCTTCATCTAGCCAATCTTGGCCGTGAAAGGTGCTACTTCTTGACTCTTTTCCACTCAACCCCTGCCACCCTGGAGGAAATTTTTAAATTTCAAAACCTGAGTCCAAACGCTCCAGGCGCTCATCCAGCCGATCTTGGCTGGGTTATGCTACTTCTGACGCTTTTCCACTCAACCATGGTAACCCTGGAGAAAATTTTTAAGAATTCAAAACTTAATGCCAAACATCCAGGCGCTTCATCTAGCCAATCTTGGCCGTGAAAGGTGCTACTTCTTGACTCTTTTCCACTCAACCCCTGCCACCCTGGAGGAAATTTTTAATTTTTCAAAACCTGAGTCCAAACGCCCAGGCGCTTCATCCAGCCGATCTTGGCTGGGTTAAGTGCTACTTCTGACGCTTTTTCCACTCAACCATGGTAACCCTGGAGAAAATTTTTAAGAATTCAAAACTTAATGCCAAACATCCAGGCGCTTCATCTAGCCAATCTTGGCCGTGAAAGGTGCTACTTCTGACTCTTTTCCACTCAACCCCTGCCACCCTGGAGGAAATTTTTAATTTTCAAAACTGAAGTCCAAACGCCCAGGCGCTTCATCCAGCCGATCTTGGCTGGGTTAAGTGCTACTTCTGACGCTTTTCCACTCACCATGGTAACCCTGGAGAAAATTTTTAAGAATTCAAAACTTAATGCCAAACATCCAGGCGCTTCATCTAGCCAATCTTGGCTGTGAAAGGTGCTACTTCTTGACTCTTTTCCACTCAACCCCTGCCACCCTGGAGGAAATTTTTAAATTTCAAAACCTTAGTCCAGATATTCAGGCGCTTCATCCAGCCGATCTTGGCTGGGTTAACTTCTGCTTTTCCAAACAACCCTGGAGAAAATTTTTAAGAATTCAAAACTTAATGCCAAACATCCAGGCGCTTCATCTAGCCAATCTTGGCCGTGAAAGGTGCTACTTCTTGACTCTTTTCCACTCAACCCCTGCCACCCTGGAGGAAATTTTTAATTTTCAAAGCCTGAGTCCAAACGCCCAGGCGCTTCATCCAGCCGATCTTGGCTGGGTTATGCTACTTCTTGACGCTTTTCACTCACCATGGTAACCCTGGAGAAAATTTTTAAGAATTCAAAACTTAATGCCAAACATCCAGGCGCTTCATCTAGCCAATCTTGGCCGTGAAAGGTGCTACTTCTTGACTCTTTCCACTCAAACCCCTGCCACCCTGGAGGAAATTTTTTAATTTCAAAACCTGAGTCCAAACGTCCAGGCGCTTCATCCAGCCGATCTTGGCTGGGTTATGCTACTTCTTGACGCTTTTCCACTCACCATGGTAACCCTGGAGAAAATTTTTAAGAATTCAAAACTTAATGCCAAACATCCAGGCGCTTCATCTAGCCAATCTTGGCCGTGAAAGGTGCTACTTCTTGACTCTTTTCCACTCAACCCCTGCCACCCTGGAGGAAATTTTTAAATTTTCAAAACCTGAGTCCAAACGCCCAGGCGCTTCATCCAGCCGATCTTGGCTGGGTTAAGTGCTACTTCTGACGCTTTTCCACTCACCATGGTAACCCTGGAGAAAATTTTTAAGAATTCAAAACTTAATGCCAAACATCCAGGCGCTTCATCTAGCCAATCTTGGCCGTGAAAGGTGCTACTTCTGACTCTTTTTCACTCAACCCTGCCACCCTGGAGGAAATTTTTAAATTTTCAAAGCTGAGTCCAAACGCCCAGGCGCTTCATCCAGCCGATCTTGGCTGGGTTATGCTACTTCTGACGCTTTTCCACTCGACCATGGTAACCCTGGAGAAAATTTTTAAGAATTCAAAACTTAATGCCAAACATCCAGGCGCTTCATCTAGCCAATCTTGGCCGTGAAAAGGTGCTACTTCTTGACTCTTTTCCACTCAACCCTGCCACCCTGGAGGAAATTTTTTAATTTTCAAAGCTGAAAGTCCAAACGCCCAGGCGCTTCATCCAGCCGATCTTGGCTGGGTTAAGTGCTACTTCTGACGCTTTTCCACTCGACCATGGTAACCCTGGAGAAAATTTTTAAGAATTCAAAACTTAATGCCAAACATCCAGGCGCTTCATCTAGCCAATCTTGGCCGTGAAAGGTGCTACTTCTGACTCTTTTCCACTCAACCCCTGCCACCCTGGAGGAAATTTTTTAATTTTCAAAGCTGAAAGTCCAAACGCCCAGGCGCTTCATCCAGCCGATCTTGGCTGGGTTATGCTACTTCTTGACGCTTTTCCACTCGACCATGGTAACCCTGGAGAAAATTTTTAAGAATTCAAAACTTAATGCCAAACATCCAGGCGCTTCATCTAGCCAATCTTGGCCGTGAAAGGTGCTACTTCTGACTCTTTTCCACTCAACCCCTGCCACCCTGGAGGAAATTTTTAAATTTTCAAAGCCTGAGTCCAAACGCCCAGGCGCTTCATCCAGCCGATCTTGGCTGGGTTAAGTGCTACTTCTTGACGCTTTTCCACTCTGACCATGGTAACCCTGGAGAAAATTTTTAAGAATTCAAAACTTAATGCCAAACATCCAGGCGCTTCATCTAGCCAATCTTGGCCGTGGAAAGGTGCTACTTCTGACTCTTTTCCACTCAACCCTGCCACCCTGGAGGAAATTTTTAATTTTCAAAACCTGAGTCCAAACAGGCGCTTCATCCAGCCGATCTTGGCTGGGTTAGCTACTTCTGATCTTTTCCACTGACCATGGTAACCCTGCTAATTTTAAGAATTCAAAACTTAATGCCAAACATCCAGGCGCTTCATCTAGCCAATCTTGGCCGTGAAAGGTGCTACTTCTGGACTCTTTTCCACTCAACCCTGCCACCCTGGAGGAAATTTTTTAATTTTCAAAGCGAAAGTCCAGGCGCCCAGGCGCTTCATCCAGCCGATCTTGGCTGGGTTAAGTGCTACTTCTGACGCTTTTCCACTCACCATGGTAACCCTGGAGAAAATTTTTAAGAATTCAAAACTTAATGCCAAACATCCAGGCGCTTCATCTAGCCAATCTTGGCCGTGAAAGGTGCTACTTCTTGACTCTTTTCCACTCAACCCCTGCCACCCTGAGGAAATTTTTAATTTCAATTTTCAAAACCTGAGTCCAAACGCCCAGGCGCTTCATCCAGCCGATCTTGGCTGGGTTAAGTGCTACTTCTGACGCTTTTCCACTCACCATGGTAACCCTGGAGAAAAAAATTTTAAGAATTCAAAACTTAATGCCAAACATCCAGGCGCTTCATCTAGCCAATCTTGGCCGTGAAAGGTGCTACTTCTTGACTCTTTTCCACTCAACCCTGCCACCCTGGAGGAAATTTTTAATTTTTCAAAGCTGAAGTCCAAACGCCCAGGCGCTTCATCCAGCCGATCTTGGCTGGGTTATGCTACTTCTGGACGCTTTTCCACTCACCATGGTAACCCTGGAGAAAATTTTTAAGAATTCAAAACTTAATGCCAAACATCCAGGCGCTTCATCTAGCCAATCTTGGCCGTGAAAGGTGCTACTTCTGACTCTTTTTCCACTCAACCCCTGCCACCCTGGAGGAAATTTTTTAATTTTCAAAGCGCTGAGTCCAAACGTCCAGGCGCTTCATCCAGCCGATCTTGGCTGGGTTAAGTGCTACTTCTTGACGCTTTTCCACTGACCATGGTAACCCTGGAGAAAATTTTTAAGAATTCAAAACTTAATGCCAAACATCCAGGCGCTTCATCTAGCCAATCTTGGCCGTGAAAGGTGCTACTTCTGACTCTTTTCCACTCAACCCCTGCCACCCTGGAGGAAATTTTTAAATTTTCAAAACCTGAGTCCAAACGCCCAGGCGCTTCATCCAGCCGATCTTGGCTGGGTTAAGTGCTACTTCTTGACGCTTTTCCACTCGACATGGGTAACCCTGGAGAAAATTTTTAAGAATTCAAAACTTAATGCCAAACATCCAGGCGCTTCATCTAGCCAATCTTGGCCGTGAAAGGTGCTACTTCTGACTCTTTTCCACTCAACCCCTGCCACCCTGGAGGAAATTTTTAAAATTTTCAAAACTTGAGTCCAAACGCCAGGCGCTTCATCCAGCCGATCTTGGCTGGGTTAAGTGCTACTTCTTGACGCTTTTCCACTCAACCATGGTAACCCTGGAGAAAATTTTTTAAGAATTCAAAACTTAATGCCAAACATCCAGGCGCTTCATCTAGCCAATCTTGGCCGTGAAAGGTGCTACTTCTGACTCTTTTCCACTCAACCCCTGCCACCCTGGAGAAAATTTTTAAATTTCAAAACTGAAGTCCAAACGCCCAGGCGCTTCATCCAGCCGATCTTGGCTGGGTTAAGTGCTACTTCTTGACGCTTTTCCACTCAACCATGGTAACCCTGGAGAAAATTTTTAAGAATTCAAAACTTAATGCCAAACATCCAGGCGCTTCATCTAGCCAATCTTGGCCGTGAAAGGTGCTACTTCTTGACTCTTTTCCACTCAACCCCTGCCACCCTGGAGGAAATTTTAAATTTTCAAAACCTGAAGTCCAAACGCCCAGGCGCTTCATCCAGCCGATCTTGGCTGGGTTATGCTACTTCTTGACGCTTTTCCACTCGACCATGGTAACCCTGGAGAAAATTTTTAAGAATTCAAAACTTAATGCCAAACATCCAGGCGCTTCATCTAGCCAATCTTGGCCGTGAAAGGTGCTACTTCTTGACTCTTTTCCACTCAACCCCTGCACCCTGGAGGAAATTTTTAAATTTTCAAAGCTGAAAGTCCAAACGCCCAGGCGCTTCATCCAGCCGATCTTGGCTGGGTTATGCTACTTCTGACGCTTTTCCACTCGACCATGGTAACCCTGGAGAAAATTTTTAAGAATTCAAAACTTAATGCCAAACATCCAGGCGCTTCATCTAGCCAATCTTGGCCGTGAAAGGTGCTACTTCTGACTCTTTTCCACTCAACCCTGCTGCCACCCTGGAGGAAATTTTTAATTTTCAAAGCTGAAAGTCCAAACGCCCAGGCGCTTCATCCAGCCGATCTTGGCTGGGTTAAGTGCTACTTCTGACGCTTTTCCACTGACCATGGTAACCTGGAGAAAATTTTTTAAGAATTCAAAACTTAATGCCAAACATCCAGGCGCTTCATCTAGCCAATCTTGGCCGTGAAAGGTGCTACTTCTTGACTCTTTTCCACTCAACCCCTGCCACCCTGGAGGAAATTTTTTAATTTCAAAACCTGAGTCCAAACGCCCAGGCGCTTCATCCAGCCGATCTTGGCTGGGTTAAGTGCTACTTCTTGACGCTTTTCCACTCACCATGGTAACCCTGGAGAAAATTTTTAAGAATTCAAAACTTAATGCCAAACATCCAGGCGCTTCATCTAGCCAATCTTGGCCGTGAAAGGTGCTACTTCTGGACTCTTTTCCACTCAACCCTGCCACCCTGGAGGAAATTTTTAAATTTTCAAAGCTTAAAGTCCAAACGCCCAGGCGCTTCATCCAGCCGATCTTGGCTGGGTTAAGTGCTACTTCTTGACGCTTTTTCCACTCAACCATGGTAACCCTGAGAAAATTTTTAAGAATTCAAAACTTAATGCCAAACATCCAGGCGCTTCATCTAGCCAATCTTGGCCGTGAAAGGTGCTACTTCTGACTCTTTTCCACTCAACCATGGCCACCCTGGAGAAAATTTTTAAGAATTCAAAACTTAATCCAAACATCCAGGCGCTTCATCCAGCCGATCTTGGCTGTGAAAGGTGCTACTTCTTGACGCTTTTCCACTCAACCATGGTAACCCTGAGAAAATTTTTAAGAATTTTAATGCAAACATCCAGGCGCTAATCTAGTCCAAAGGTGCTACTTCAGGCTCTTTCATCCAGCCGATCTTGGCTGCCTTAGTGCTACTTCTTGACGCTTTTATGCACTTCTTGACGCTTTTCCACTGGTATGGTAACCCTGGAGAAAATTTTTAAGAATTCAAAACTTAATGCCAAACATCCAGGCGCTTCATCTAGCCAATCTTGGCCGTGAAAGGTGCTACTTCTTGACTCTTTTCCACTCAACCCTGCCACCCTGGAGGAAATTTTTAATTTTCAAAGCTGAGTCCAAACGTCCAGGCGCTTCATCCAGCCGATCTTGGCTGGGTTAAGTGCTACTTCTGGACGCTTTTCCACTCACCATGGTAACCCTGGAGAAAATTTTTAAGAATTCAAAACTTAATGCCAAACATCCAGGCGCTTCATCTAGCCAATCTTGGCCGTGAAAGGTGCTACTTCTTGACTCTTTTCCACTCAACCCCTGCCACCCTGGAGGAAATTTTTAAATTTTCAAAGCGAAAGTCCAAATATCCAGGCGCTTCATCCAGCCGATCTTGGCTGGGTTAAGTGCTACTTCTTGACGCTTTTCCACTCACCATGGTAACCCTGGAGAAAATTTTTAAGAATTCAAAACTTAATGCCAAACATCCAGGCGCTTCATCTAGCCAATCTTGGCCGTGAAAGGTGCTACTTCTTGACTCTTTTCCACTCAACCCCCTGCCACCCTGGAGGAAATTTTTTAATTTTCAAAACCTGAGTCCAAACGCCCAGGCGCTTCATCCAGCCGATCTTGGCTGGGTTAAGTGCTACTTCTTGACGCTTTTCCACTCACCATGGTAACCCTGGAGAAAATTTTTAAGAATTCAAAACTTAATGCCAAACATCCAGGCGCTTCATCTAGCCAATCTTGGCCGTGAAAGGTGCTACTTCTGACTCTTTTTCCACTCAACCCTGCCACCCTGGAGGAAATTTTTTAATTTTCAAAGCCTGAGTCCAAACGCCCAGGCGCTTTCATCCAGCCGATCTTGGCTGGGTTAAGTGCTACTTCTGACGCTTTTCCACTCGACCATGGTAACCCTGGAGAAAATTTTTAAGAATTCAAAACTTAATGCCAAACATCCAGGCGCTTCATCTAGCCAATCTTGGCCGTGAAAGGTGCTACTTCTTGACTCTTTTCACACTCAACCCCTGCCACCCTGGAGGAAATTTTTAAATTTTCAAAGCTGAAGTCCAAACGCCCAGGCGCTTCATCCAGCCGATCTTGGCTGCTAAGTGCTACTTCTTGACGCTTTTCCACTCGACCATGGTAACCCTGGAGAAAATTTTTAAGAATTCAAAACTTAATGCCAAACATCCAGGCGCTTCATCTAGCCAATCTTGGCCGTGAAAGGTGCTACTTCTTGACTCTTTTCACTCAACCCCTGCCACCCTGGAGGAAATTTTTAAATTTTCAAAACCTGAGTCCAAATATCCAGGCGCTTCATCCAGCCGATCTTGGCTGGGTTAAGTGCTACTTCTGACGCTTTTCCACTCACCATGGTAACCCTGGAGAAAATTTTTAAGAATTCAAAACTTAATGCCAAACATCCAGGCGCTTCATCTAGCCAATCTTGGCCGTGAAAGGTGCTACTTCTTGACTCTTTTCCACTCAACCCCTGCCACCCTGGAGGAAATTTTTAATTTTTCAAAACCTGAAGTCCAAACGCCCAGGCGCTTCATCCAGCCGATCTTGGCTGGGTTAAGTGCTACTTCTGACGCTTTTTCCACTCGACCATGGTAACCCTGGAGAAAATTTTTAAGAATTCAAAACTTAATGCCAAACATCCAGGCGCTTCATCTAGCCAATCTTGGCCGTGGAAAGGTGCTACTTCTTGACTCTTTTCCACTCAACCCCTGCCACCCTGGAGGAAATTTTTAAATTTTCAAAGCTGAAAGTCCAAACGTCCAGGCGCTTCATCCAGCCGATCTTGGCTGGGTTATGCTACTTCTGACGCTTTTTCCACTCAACCATGGTAACCCTGGAGAAAATTTTTTAAGAATTCAAAACTTAATGCCAAACATCCAGGCGCTTCATCTAGCCAATCTTGGCCGTGAAAGGTGCTACTTCTTGACTCTTTTTCCACTCAACCCCTGCCACCCTGGAGGAAATTTTTAAATTTTCAAAACCTGAGTCCAAACATCCAGGCGCTTCATCCAGCCGATCTTGGCTGGTTAATGCTACTTCTTGGACGCTTTTCCACTCAACCATGGTAACCCTGGAGAAAATTTTTTAGAATTCAAAACTTAATGCCAAACATCCAGGCGCTTCATCTAGCCAATCTTGGCCGTGAAAGGTGCTACTACTGACTCTTTTCCACTCAACCCCTGCCACCCTGGAGGAAATTTTTAATTTCAAAACCTGAGTCCAAACGTCCAGGCGCTTCATCCAGCCGATCTTGGCTGGGTTAAGTGCTACTTCTTGACGCTTTTCCACTCGACCATGGTAACCCTGGAGAAAATTTTTAAGAATTCAAAACTTAATGCCAAACATCCAGGCGCTCTATCTAGCCAATCTTGGCTCTGCCACCCTGGAGGAAATGCTACTTCTTGACTCTTTTACCACTCAACCATGGTAACCCTGGAGAAAATTTTTAAGAATTCAAAACTTAATGCCAAACATCCAGGCGCTTCATCTAGCCAATCTTGGCCGTGGAAAGGTGCTACTTCTGACTCTTTTCCACTCAACCCCTGCCACCCTGGAGGAAATTTTTAAATTTTCAAAGCGAAAGTCCAAACGCCCAGGCGCTTCATCCAGCCGATCTTGGCTGGGTTAAGTGCTACTTCTGACGCTTTTCCACTCACCATGGTAACCCTGGAGAAAATTTTTAAGAATTCAAAACTTAATGCCAAACATCCAGGCGCTTCATCTAGCCAATCTTGGCCGTGAAAGGTGCTACTTCTTGACTCTTTTCCACTCAACCCCTGCCACCCTGGAGGAAATTTTTTAATTTTCAAAACCTGAGTCCAAACATCCAGGCGCTTCATCCAGCCGATCTTGGCTGGGTTAAGTGCTACTTCTGGACGCTTTTCCACTCACCATGGTAACCCTGGAGAAAATTTTTTAAGAATTCAAAACTTAATGCCAAACATCCAGGCGCTTCATCTAGCCAATCTTGGCCGTGGAAAGGTGCTACTTCTGACTCTTTTCCACTCAACCCCTGCCACCCTGGAGGAAATTTTTTAATTTTCAAAGCTGAGTCCAAATATCCAGGCGCTTTCTTCATCCAGCCGATCTTGGCTGGGTTAAGTGCTACTTCTTGACGCTTTTCCACTCGACCATGGTAACCCTGGAGAAAATTTTTAAGAATTCAAAACTTAATGCCAAACATCCAGGCGCTTCATCTAGCCAATCTTGGCCGTGAAAGGTGCTACTTCTTGACTCTTTTCCACTCAACCCCTGCCACCCTGAGGAAATTTTTTAATTTTCAAAGCGAAAGTCCAAACGCCCAGGCGCTTCATCCAGCCGATCTTGGCTGCTAAGTGCTACTTCTGACGCTTTTCCACTCGACCATGGTAACCCTGGAGAAAATTTTTAAGAATTCAAAACTTAATGCCAAACATCCAGGCGCTTTCATCTAGCCAATCTTGGCCGTGAAAGGTGCTACTTCTTGACTCTTTTCCACTCAACCCCTGCCACCCTGGAGGAAATTTTTTATTTTCAAAACCTGAGTCCAAACGTCTCAGGCGCTTCATCCAGCCGATCTTGGCTGCTAAGTGCTACTCTAGCCAATCTTGGCTGTGAAAGGTGCTACTTCTTGACTCTTTCCATTCAACCCCTGCCACCCTGGAGGAAATTTTTTTAATTTTCAAAACCTAAGTCCAAACATCCAGGCGCTTCATCCAGCCGATCTTGGCTGGTTAAGTGCTACTTGGACGCTTTTCTCGGGATTCATGGTAACTCTGACTTTTTAAGAATTCAAAATCTCAACAAACATCCAGGCGCTTCACCTCTGGAGAAAATTGCTTAACTCTTTTCAAACCCCTGCACCTGAGGAAATTTTTAATTTTTCAAATATCCAGGCGCCCATCCAGCCGATCTTGGCTGGGTTAAGTGCTACTTCTTGACGCTTTTCCACTCTGACCATGGTAAC
>NW_025048726.1:0-2500 GCF_018831695.1 Puntigrus tetrazona
GCTACTAGATGGTTCGATTAGTCTTCGCCCCTATACCCAGGTCGGACGACCGATTTGCACGTCAGGACCGCTACGGGCCTCCACCAGAGATTTCCTCTGGCCGCCCTGCCAGGCATAGTTCACCATCTTCCCGGGGTACCATCGCGCGCTCTGGCTCCACCTGCCCGGCGGTGCGGGCCAGGCGGGCGATGGTGCGCCCCGCCGGGCGGGGATCCACCTGAGCCGGCGGGCGCGGCCACCTTCATTGCGCCGTGGGGCTCGAGAGACACCCTTTGACTCGCGTGGCGCGTTAGACTCCTTGGTCCGTGTTTCAAGGCGGGTGGGTGGGTGGCCCGACCTCACGCGGACCTCGGCGCCACTTATGCGGGCGGATCCCGCCCTGGCGGCGGCGTAGCGCGGTCGGGACGGACTGAGACAGTCGGTCCCGGTCGACGCCGCCAGCGCGCCGGGGCGAGGCCCGTCCCTCCAGCGTCGGCAGGAGAAAGCGCGAGAGACACTTCCAGCGGCCCGGGGGTAGCGGCAAAGTCGGGCGTGGGGGCTCTGTAAAGCGGCCCCGGCTGAGGAGCCGCCTGCCACCTTCGCCCCGGCCCTTCCTGGCCAAACCGGGCGGTCGCGGCGCGCCGCCTCGGAAGAAGTGCACCCGGCGGCGGCGCGGCGTCGGGCGGGCGGCGTTCCCGGTCAAAGGATCCGCGCACCAGCGCCCGGGCGGCGGGCCCGCCGAGCTGAATCCTCCGGGCAGGCCGTGCGGACCCCACCCGTTTACCTCTTAAGCGGTTTCACGCCCTGTTGAACTCTCTCTTCAAAGTTCTTTTCAACTTTCCCTCCACGGTACTTATCGACTATCGGTCTCGTGCGGTATTTGTATAGATGGAGTTTACCACCCGCTTTGGGCTGCATTCCCAAGCAACCCGACTCCGAGAAGAACCGCACCCGGCGGGAGGGCCTGCTACCCGGCCTCACACCGTCCACGGGCTAAGCCTCCATCAGAAGGACTTGGGCCCCCGACCCGCGCCGAGAGAGGCGGTCTTCTGTCGCCACATGTCCCTACGCCGCTTTTTGCGTGGCCGGGCGAGGTCGGCGCTAGGCTCTTCCCTCTTCGCTCGCCGCTACTGAGAATCCTTGTTAGTTTCTTTTCCTCCGCAGTAATATGCTTAAATTCAGCGGGTCGTCTCGTCTGATCTGAGAGTCGTTGTCGGATATGGGTTAGGAGCGGCGCCGCGCGCTGCTGCTGCGGGCTGGCCTGAACAGGTCTCGTTCGCGCGCCGGGCAGGGGCGCCGAGGCGAGAGGCGGGCGCGAACCTCCGTTACGCCACGGGCGTCCGAGCGGAGAGGCGGGGGTCACGTCGGCGGGCGCGGAGGTGGCAGAACACCCACGGAAGCCGCCGAGAGGAGGACGCCGCTCGGTCCCAGACGCCTGGGGGGACGCCGACCTCCCCCCCTCGTGGGAGGAAGCCCGGAGAGCGCTCGACTCCCGCCGAGGAGCGTGCCCGTGGCGGTCTGCACAGGAGGGCGGAGGGGCGGGAAGCCCCCTGCGGCGCTCAGCCGCGGGACCGGAGGTCGATCGATGGGAAAGCGACCCTCAGACAGGCGTGGCGGGGCGGACCGGGGCCGCAAAGTGCGTTCGAAGTGTCGATGATCGATGTGTCCTGCAATTCACATTAGTTCTACGCAGCTGGCTGCGTTCTTCATCGGCCTTGCGAGCCGGTGATCCACGCTAAAAGTCGTACTGCGTTTGAGTTTAGCGCCCGGGGCGAGGCGAACTGCACAGGCTTGTGTGGGTTCAAAAATATACAAAAGTGTCGTTCCCGGACAGGCGCCCCCGCGAGGGGACTTGAACCCACGGTCCGAAGGCCTGCTGGGTACCCGCCGGGGTTGGCAAAGCAAAGTCTTTCAGAGGCTCGCGGCCTCGGCCCCACCCGTGCCAAGGGTGGGGCGCTCGCGGTAGGTTGCTCAAGCCTCCGCGGGGGTGCGTCAAGCCTCCCAGGGAGCAGCGTTCCCTTCTCGCGGATCCCTCTCTCCGCCCGTCTTAGGTTTTTGTGCGGTTCTTTTGCCGTCTTGGATGTTTGAGCGGCAGACCTCTCGGACCCACGGCCGCTGGAACATAGAGTAAAATAGGATAGAGGTTTTTACCCGGACGGGCGCCCCTCTCGCCAGCGGGAGAGACTTTGAACCACGGTCCCGGAGGCCGTGCGGGTACCCGCCAGGGCCCGGCTCGGCCCCCGCGCTGGAAAGCAGGGGGGCCCGCCCGAGTGCAGCGACAGTCAAGTTCTCTCGGATCTCTCTCTCTCTCTCCGCCTTAGGTTTTTGTGCGGTTCTTTTTGCCGTTTTGTTTTTTGCGGCAGACCTCTCGGGCCACGGCCGCTGGATCATAGAGTAAAATAGGATAGAGTTTTTTTACCCGGACCGGGCGCTCCTCCCCGCGGGAGAGACTTTGAACCACGGTCCCGGAGGCCGTGCGGGTACCCGCCAGGGCCCGGCTCCCCCCCGCCGCTGGAAAGCA
>NW_025048726.1:15000-27500 GCF_018831695.1 Puntigrus tetrazona
GTTCTCTCGGATCTCTCTCTCTCTCTCTCCGCCTTAGGTTTTGTGCGGTTCTTTTGCCGTTTTGGGTTTTTGCGGCAGACCTCTCGGACCACGGCCGCTGGATCATAAGTAAAATAGGATAGAGGTTTTTTTACCCCGGACAGGCGCTCCTCCTTCGCGGGAGAGACTTTGAACCACGGTCCCGGAGGCCGTGCGGGTACCCGCGGGGCCCGGCTCGGCCCCGCCGCCGCTGGAAAGCAGGGGCCCGCCCGAGTGCAGCGACAGTCAAGTTCTCTCGGATCTCTCTCTCTCTCTCTCCGCCTTAGGTTTTGTGCGGTTCTTTTTGCCGTTTTGGGTTTTGGCGGCAGACCTCTCGGACCCACGGCCGCTGGATCATAGAGTAAAATAGGATGAGGTTTTTTTACCCGGACAGGCGCCCCTCCTTCGCGGGAGAGACTTTGAACCACGGTCCCGGAGGCCGTGCGGGTACCCGCCAGGGCCCGGCTCGACCCCCCGCGCTGGAAAGCAGGGGCCCGCCGCCGAGTGCAGCGACAGTCATGGCGCTCGCGGTAGGTTGCTCAAGCCTCCGCGGGAGGTGCGTCAAGCCTCCCAGGGGAACGGCGTTCCCTTCTCGCGGATCTCTCTCTCTCCGCTTCGTCTTAGGTTTTTGTGCGGTTCTTTTTGCCGTCTTGGGTTTTTGGCGGCAGACCTCTCGGGCCACGGCCGCTGGATCATAGAGTAAAATAGGATAGAGGTTTTTACCCGGACAGGCGCCCCTCCTTCAGCGGGAGAGACTTTGAACCACGGTCCCGGAGGCCGTGCGGGTACCCGCCAGGGCCCCGGCTCAGCCCCCCGCCGCTGGAAAGCGGGGGGCGCCAGTCTGGCGACAGTCAAGTTCCTTTTTTTTTTTTTCTTATCGCGCTCTGCGCTTTCGCTTTCGGTGCTCCGGAGAGAGGCGCGCCCGGGCCGCCGGCCTCTGCGCGCACCCGGGCTTGAGAGGCGGGGAGGTGGGCTAGGCCTCCCCGCCCGGGGCGGTTTCGCTTTGGATCGGGCCGGGCCGATAATGATCCTTCCGCAGGTTCACCTACGGAAACCTTGTTACGACTTTTACTTCCTCTAGATAGTCAAGTTTGATCGTCTTCCCGGCGCTCCGCCAGAGCCCCGCGAGGGGCCGGCGGGCAGTCCGAGACCTCACTAAACCATCCAATCGGTAGTAGCGGCCCGGGCGGTGTGTACAAAGGGCAGGGACTTAATCAACGCGAGCTTATGACCCGCGCTTACTGGGAATTCCTCGTTGATGGGAAATAGTTTCAATCCCCAGTCCCGATCACGAGCGGGGTTCAGCGGGTTACCCGCGCCTCTCGGCGCAGGGTAGACCTGCGCTGATCCGCCCATTAATGGCGCGCGTGCAGCCCGGACATCTAAGGGCATCACAGACCTGTTATTGCTCCATCTCGCGTGGCTGAACGCCACTTGTCCCTCTAAGAAGTTTTTGACGCCGACCCAAGTGGCGCGCCACTATTTGTAAGCGGAGTCTCGTTCGTTATCGGAATGAACCAGACAAATCGCTCCACCAACTAAGAACGGCCATGCACCACCACCCACAGAATCGAGAAAGAGCTATCAATCTGTCAATCCTTTCCGTGTCCGGGCGGGTGAGGTTTCCGTGTTGAGTCAAATTAAGCGCGCAGGCTCCACTCCTGGTGGTGCCCTTCCGTCAATTCCTTTAAGTTTCAGCTTTGCAACCATACTCCCCGGAACCCAAAGACTCGTGGTTTCCCATGCGCTGCCAGCGGGTCATGGGAATAACGCCGCCCGGATCGCGGGTCGGCATCGTTCTGATCGGAACTACGGCGGTATCTGATAAATCTTGAACCTCCGACTTTCGTTCTTGATTAATGAAAACATTCTTGGCAAATGCTTTCGCTTTCGTCCGTCTTGCGCCGGTCAAGAATTTCACCTCTAAGCGGCGCAATCACGAATGCCCCGGCCGTCCCTCTTAATCATGGCTCCGGGTTCCAGAAACCCACAAAATAGAACGAGTCCTATTCCATTATTCCTAGCTGCGGTATTCAGCGGCGGCTTTCGGCCTGCTTTGAACACTCTAATTTTTCAAAGTAAGCGCTTTGGGCCTCGGACCGGACACCCAGCCAAGGGCATCCGGGCGCCTCGAGGCAGGGACCTGGGGCGGGCGGTGGCTCGCCTCTCGGCGGACCGCCAGCCAGATCCGAGATCAACTACGAGCTTTTTAACTGCAGCAACTTTAATATACGCTATTGGAGCTGGAATTACGCGGCTGCTGGCACCAGACTTGCCCTCAATGGGTCCTCGCCCCATGTGTTTAAGATCGCTCATTCCAATTACAGGGCCTCGAAAGAGACCTGTATTGTTGACCACACCGTCACTACCTCTCCGAGTCGGAAATGGGTAATTTGCGCGCCTGCTGCCTTCCTTGGATGTGGTAGCCGTTTCTCAGGCTCCCTCTCGGAATCGAACCCTGATTCCCGTCACCCGTGGTCACCATGGTAGGCGCCTGATGTACCATCGAAAGTTGATAGGGCAGACACTCGAATGAATAAATCGCGCGCGCGGAAGAAGCGGCGATCGGCCGAGTTATCTAGAGTCACCAAAGGTACCGGGTCGGGAGGGCGGATCCCGGGGGGGCCGGATGGGTTTTGGATCTGATAAATGCCGCGCGTCCTAGCCTCCCGCCCCCGAGAGGCGATCGGCCCGGTCGGCGCTTCGTTTGCATGTATTAGCTCTGGAATTGCCACAGTTATCCAAGTACGGGTGGAAGCGATCAAAGGGACCATAACTGATTTAATGAGCCATTCGCAGTTTCACTGTACCGGCCGTGTGCACAGACCTGCATGGCTTAATCTTTGAGACAAGCATATGTTACTGGCAGGATCAACCAGGTAACCCCTGTGGGTCGTAGGGACCAACCGGCGAAGCGCGTTTTTGCCTACACACGGGTCTCAGTCCGCCTGAGGAGGGCCTGGGCAGACCCGCTTGGACCCTCGGCTAAGACCGGCGCTCATAGGCGGCGCAGCGGCTCGAACCTTCCCCGGCGGGGTCGCCGTTTTCGGGGTGGGTGGCGCTGGGATCGCGGCGACGCTCGGAAAAGTGTGTTTCACGGGGACGGGGGGGTACCCGCCGCGGCGTCGCCGGGACGCGTCGCGTTCTGCCCCTCCGCCCGCGGTGGCGGACCTCTGCGCTCTGACCCGGCCGTCTAGGCCTCCTCCGAAGGTTGGCGCCTTCCCTCGGGCTGAGGGGCCTGCTCGTAACGAACGTCCAAATTGCCCGGCGCGGCGTGCTGTCAAAGCCCAAACGTAAACCCATTGCACGCCGTGCCCCTGCCAGGCACTCCCGACCCATAGCGGCCAGCGGGGCTGGCCGGGTGGGGTCCTAGGCTAGAAGCGCTTCGGCGCTCAATCGATCACGTTTCGGGCCGAGGGCGCTCGCCGTCGAGCGTCCTCTCTCTCGGCGTCTGTGTCCGTGTTTCAGGTGAAGCGTTCGATAGCTCCCTCGCCCCGGAGCTTCAGAAAGATTGCGTTCAAAACCTAAGTCGATATGGACTTAGTCGTTTTTCGACTTTTTTTCGCTCAGAGACTAAGTCCACAAAAACACGCGTTCACGAAATCGTGTACCCATGTAAGTTGCTCCTGTGTAGCGGCCACCTCCAGGGTCGCGGGAAAATTTGAATCATGCCGGGAGGAGGCCTCTCGGTCGGCCTGACTCGGAGCCTCGGAGGTATGGAAGTCGGACCTTTCCCGAAGTTGGACTTAGTGCAATTTTGAAGCGAAAATCATCCAGGCGCTTCATCCGACCGATCGAGTCGGGTTAAGTCGCCTTCGGGCGCTTTCCCACTCGACCCCCCGCCGTCCTGGAGAAATTTTTTCGTTCAAAACCTAAGTCCAAACATCCAGGCGCTTCATCCGACCGATCGAGTCCGGGTTAAGTCGCCTTCGGACGCTTTCCCACTCGACCCCGCCGTCCTGGAGAAATTTTTTCGTTCAAAACCTAAGTCCAAACATCCAGGCGCTTCATCCGACCGATCGAGTCCGGGTTAAGTCGCGCCTTCGGACGCTTTCCCACTCGACCCCGCCGTCCTGGAGAAATTTTTGCGTTCAAAACCTAAGTCCAAACATCCAGGCGCTTCATCCGACCGATCGAGTCGGGTTAAGTCGCCTTCGGGCGCTTTCCCACTCGACCCCGCCGTCCTGGAGAAATTTTTTCGTTCAAAACCTAAGTCCAAACATCCAGGCGCTTCATCCGACCGATCGAGTCCGGGTTAAGTCGCCTTCGGGCGCTTTCCACTCGACCCCCCGCCGTCCTGGAGAAATTTTTGCGTTCAAAACCTAAGTCCAAACATCCAGGCGCTTCATCCGACCCGATCGAGTCCGGGTTAAGTCGCCTTCGGGCGCTTTCCCCTCGACCCCGCCGTCCTGGAGAATTTTTTGCGTTCAAAACCTAAGTCCAAACATCCAGGCGCTTCATCCAGACCGATCTCGTCCGGGTTAAGTCGCGACTTCGGGCGCTTTCCACTCGACCCCGCCGTCCTGGAGAAATTTTTTGCTTTCAAAACCTAAGTCCAAACATCCAGGCGCATATTCCAGGCGATCTCGGCGGGTTAAGTGCGACTTCGGGCGCTTTCCCACTCGACCCCGCCACCCTGGAGAAATTTTTTTGCTTTCAAAACCTAAGTCCAAACATCCAGGCGCATATTTCAGGCGATCTCGGCGGGTTAAGTCGACTTCTCGGGCGCTTTCCCACTCGACCCCGCCACCCTGGAGAAATTTTTTTGCTTTCAAAACCTAAGTCCAAACATCCAGGCGCATATTTCAGGCGATCTCGGCGGGTTAAGTCGCGACTTCTCGGACGCTTTCCACTCGACCCCCGCCACCCTGGAGAATTTTTTTGCTTTCAAAACCTAAGTCCAAACATCCAGGCGCATATTTCAGGCGATCTCGGCGGGTTAAGTCGCGACTTCGGGCGCTTTCCCACTCGACCCCGCCACCCTGGAGAATTTTTTGCTTTCAAAACCTAAGTCCAAACATCCAGGCGCATATTTCAGCGATCTCGGCGGGTTAAGTGCGACTTCTCGGGCGCTTTCCCACTCGACCCCGCCACCCTGGGAGATTTTTTTGCTTTCAAAACCTAAGTCCAGACATCCAGGCGCATATTTCAGCGATCTCGGCGGGTTAAGTGCGACTTCTCGGGCGCTTTCCCACTCGACCCCCTCCACCCTGGAGGATTTTTTGCTTTCAAAACCTAAGTCCAAACATCCAGGCGCATATTTCAGCGATCTCGGCGGGTTAAGTGCGACTTCTCGGGCGCTTCCCACTCGACCCCGCCACCCTGGAGTATTTTTAAGCTTTCAAAACCTAAGTCCAAACATCCAGGCGCATATTTCAGGCGATCTCGGCGGGTTAAGTCGACTTCGGGCGCTTTCCCACTCGACCCCGCCACCCTGGAGGATTTTTTGCGTTCAAAACCTAAGTCCAGACATCCAGGCGCATCGTTACAGCCGATCAAGGCGGGTTAAGGCGACTTCTCGGGCGCTTTCACATTTCGAACCCCTGTGTCTGGATTTCAATTTTCCAAAGGGCCTGGGCAAAACACATTAACATCCAGCAACATAAGGCTTTAATGGGCATCGTTTTATTTCATTCTCGCCCTGGATGAATGTTTTACAAAGGGCCTGCGCTCACAGACTAACCCTACACACTAACACCTTATTGGTCTTGCTTTTTTTTCCTAAAGGCCCTGGATGAATGTTTTCTATAAGGCCTGCGCTCACAGACTAACCCCATCACAATAACACTTATGTGGGCATGATTTTATTCTATAAAGGCCCTGGATGAATGTTTTTCTATAAGCCCTGCGCTCACAGACTAACCCCATCACAATAACACTTTTTTGGGCATGATTTTATTTAATAAAGGCCCTGGATGAATGATTTCTATAAGGCCTGCGCTCACAGACTAACCCCATCACAATAACACTTATGTGGGCATGATTTTATTTAATAAAGGCCCTGGAGGAATGTTTTCTATAAGCCCTGCGCTCACAGACTAACCCCATCACAATAACACTTATTTGGGCATGATTTTATTTAAAAAGGCCCTGGATGAATGTTTTCTACAAAGGCCTGCGCTCACAGACTAACCCGACACAGTAGCGCCTTATTGGGCATGATTTTATTTAATAAAGGCCCTGGATGAATGTTTTCTATAAGGCCTGCGCTCACAGACTAACCCCATCACAATAACACTTATTTGGGCATGATTTTATTCTATAAAGGCCCTGGATGAATGTTTTCTATAAGGCCTGCGCTCACAGACTAACCCTATCACAATAACACTTATTTGGGCATGATTTTATTTAATAAAGGCCCTGGATGAATGTTTTCTATAAGGCCTGCGCTCACAGACTAACCCCATCACAATAACACTTATTTGGGCATGATTTTATTTAATAAAGGCCCTGGATGAATGTTTTCTACAAAGGCCTGCGCTCACAGACTAACCCTACACAGTAACACCTTATTGGGCATGATTTTATTTAATAGAGGCCCTGGATGAATGTTTTCTATAAGGCCTGCGCTCACAGACTAACCCCATCACAATAACACTTATTTTTGGGCATGATTTTATTCTATAAAGGCCCTGGATGAATGTTTTCTATAAGGCCTGCGCTCACAGACTAACCCTATCACAATAACACTTATTTGGGCATGATTTTATTTAATAAAGGCCCTGGATGAATGTTTTCTATAAGGCCTGCGCTCACAGACTAACCCCATCACAATAACACTTATTTGGGCATGATATTATTTAATAAAGGCCCTGGATGAATGTTTTACAAAAGGCCTGCGCTCACAGACTAACCCTACACAGTAACACCTTATTGGGCATGATTTTATTTAATAGAGGCCCTGGATGAATGTTTTCTATAAGGCCTGCGCTCACAGACTAACCCCATCACAATAACACTTATTTGGGCATGATTTTATTTAATAAAGGCCCTGGATGAATGTTTTCTATAAGGCCTGCGCTCACAGACTAACCTAACCTAACCTAACCTAAACCTAACCTAGCCTAACCTGATCTTCCTAACCTGGCCTAGCCTAACCCCTAACCTAACCTAACCTAACCTAACCTAACCTAGGCCCTAACCTAACCTAACCTAACCTAACCTAGCCTAACTAACTTAGCCTGGGCCTAGCCTAACCTAATAAGGCCCTGGCCTAACCTAACTCTAAGGCCTGCGCTAACTAACTAACCCTAACCTAACTAACCTAACCTAACCTTATTGGGCATGATTTTACTCTATAAAGACCCTGGGTGACAGTTTTACACAGGGCCTGGGGTCACAGACTAACCCCATCACAATAGCACTTATTTGGGCATGTTTTTATTTAATAAAGGCCCTGATTGAATGTTTTCTATAAGGCCTGCGCTCACAGACTAACCCGACACAGTAGCGCTTCATTGGGCATGATTTTATTTAATAAGGCCCTGGAAAAATGTTTTCTATAAGGCCTGCGCTCACAGACTAACCCGACACAGTAACTCTTTGTTGGGCATGATTTTATTTAATAAAGGCCCTGGATGAATGTTTTCTATAAGGCCTGCGCTCACAGACTAACCCGACACAATAACACTCTTATTGGGCATGATTTTATTTAATAAAAAGGCCCTGGAAAAATGTTTTCTATAAGGCCTGCGCTCACAGACTAACCCGACACAGTAACTCTTTATTGGGCGTGATTTTATTTAATAAAGGCCCTCGATGAATGTTTTCTATAAGGCCTGCGCTCACAGACTAACCCGACACAGTAACTCTTTGTTGGGCATGATTTTATTTAATAAAGGCCCTGGATGAATGTTTTCTATAAGGCCTGCGCTCACAGACTAACCCGACACAATAACACTCTTATTTGGGCATGATTTTATTTAATAAAGGCCCTGGATGAATGTTTTCTATAAGGCCTGCGCTCACAGACTAACCCCAAAGCAACGCGCAGAGCACATTGGGCATGATTTTATTTAATAAAGGCCCTGGAAAAATGTTTTCTTTAAGGCCTGCGCTCACAGACTAACCCGACACAAGTTGCTTCCTGGGCATGAAGGTACCTGGATAATAAAGGCCCTGGATGAATGTTTTCTATAAGGCCTGCGCTCACAGACTAACCCGACACATAACGGACCTTTATTGGGCATGATTTTATTTAATAAAGGCCCTGGATGAATATTTTCTATAAGGCCTGCGCTCACAGACTAACCCGACACACTTAACTCTTTATTGGGCATGATTTTATTTAATAAAGGCCCTGGATGAATGTTTTCTATAAGGCCTGCGCTCACAGACTAACCCGACACAGTAACTCTTTATTGGGCGTGATTTTATTTAATAAAGGCCCTGGATGAATGTTTTCTATAAGGCCTGCGCTCACAGACTAACCCCGTTACAGTAACTCTTTTGGGCATGATTTTATTTAATAAAGGCCCTGGATGACAGTTTTCTATAAGGCCTGCGCTCACAGACTAACCCGACACAGTAACTCTAAGTGGGCGTGAGTTTCCTGGGTAATAACCTCCGGGAGTCGCCTGAAATTTGAATCGTTTCTTAGAGGCCTCTCTCTCATCCTAGACTAAGCCTCGGAACCTAAGTCGGACCTTTCCCGAAGTTGGACTTAGTGAATTTTTATTTAATCCTGGAAAAATGTTTTCTATAAGGCCTGCGCTCACAGACTAACCCGACACAGTAATAGCTTTATTGGGCATGATTTTATTTAATAAAGGCCCTGGAAAAATGTTTTCTATAAGGCCTGCGCTCACAGACTAACCCGACACAATATTACTCATTTGGGCATGATTTTATTTAATAAAGGCCCTGGATAAATGTTTTCTATAAGGCCTGCGCTCACAGACTAACCCGACACAGTAACTCTTTGTTGGGCATGATTTTATTTAATAAAGGCCCTGGAAAAATGTTTTCTATAAGGCCTGCGCTCACAGACTAACCCGACACAGTAACGCTTCATTGGGCATGATTTTATTTAATAAAGGCCCTGGAAAAATGTTTTCTATAAGGCCTGCGCTCACAGACTAACCCGACACAATAACGCTTTATTGGGCATGATTTTATTTAATAAAGGCCCTGGAAAATGTTTTCTATAAGGCCTGCGCTCACAGACTAACCCGACACAGTAACTCTTTGTTGGGCATGATTTTATTTAATAAAGGCCCTGGAAAAATGTTTTCTATAAGGCCTGCGCTCACAGACTAACCCGACACACATAACGCTTTATTGGGCATGATTTTATTTAATAAAGGCCCTGGAAAAATGTTTTCTATAAGGCCTGCGCTCACAGACTAACCCGACACAATAACTCTTTATTGGGCATGATTTTATTTAATAAAGGCCCTGGAAAAATGTTTTCTATAAGGCCTGCGCTCACAGACTAACCCGACACAGTAACTCTTTGTTGGGCATGATTTTATTTAATAAAGGCCCTGGAAAAATGTTTTCTATAAGGCCTGCGCTCACAGACTAACCCGACACAATGCGCTTTATTGGGCATGATTTTATTTAAAAAGGCCCTGGAAAAATGGTTTTCTATAAGCCCTGCGCTCACTGACTAACCCCGTTACAATAACGCTCTTATGGGCATGATTTTATTTAATAAAGGCCCTGGATGACAGTTTTCTTTAAGGCCTGCGCTCACAGACTAACCCGACACAGTAGCGCTCTTTATTGGGCATGATTTTATTTAATAAAGGCCCTGGATAAATGTTTTCTTTAAGGCCTGCGCTCACAGACTAACCCGACACAGTAACTCTTTATTGGGCATGATTTTATTTAATAAAGGCCCTCGATGAATGTTTTCTATAAGGCCTGCGCTCACAGACTAACCCGACACAGTAACTCTTTTTGGGCATGATTTTTATTTAATAAAGGCCCTCGATGAATGTTTTCTATAAGGCCTGCCCTCACAGACTAACCCGACACAAGTGCGCTTTATTGGGCGTGATTTTATTTAATAAAGGCCCTCGATGAATGTTTTTCTATAAGGCCTGCGCTCACAGACTAACCCGACACAGTAACTCTTTATTGGGCGTGATTTTATTTAATAAAGGCCCTGGAAAAATGTTTTCTATAAGGCCTGCGCTCACAGACTGACCCCGACACAGTAACTCTTTATTGGGCGCTTTTTTATTTAATAAAGGCCCTCGATGAAATTTTTTCAAAACCTAAGGCCTGCGCTCATTTGACTAACCCCGTTACAATAACACTCTTATGGGCATGATTTAAGTTTAATTAAGGCCCTGGATGACAGTTTTCTTTAAGGCCTACCCTCACAGACTAAATTTTTGCGTTTCAAAACAAGTCCAAACATCCAGGCGCATATTTCAGCGATCTCGGCGGGTTAAGTCGGCTTCTCGGATTTTTTCCCACTCGAAGGCCCTGGAGAAATTTTTTCGTTCAAAACCTAAGTCCAAACATCACAGCGCATATTTCGACACCGATCTCGGCGGGTTAAGTTGGGCGGGCGCTTTTATTCGATAAAGGCCCTGGAGAAAATTTTTTTCGTTCAAAACCTAAGTCCAAACATCCAGGCGCATATTTCACCCGATCTCGGCGGGTTAAGTCGCGACTTCTGGGCATGCTTTCCCATTCGATAAAGGCCTCCCTGGAGATGAATTTTTTCGTTCAAAACCTAAGTCCAAACATCAGGCGCATATTTCAGCCCGATCTCGGCGGGTTAAGTCGACTTCTCGGGCGCTTTCCCACTCGAATAAAGCCTCCCTGGAAAAATTTTTTCGTTCAAAACCTAAGTCCAAACATCCAGGCGCATATTTCAGCGATCTCGGCGGGTTAAGTGCGACTTCGGATTTTTTTTACTCGACCCCGGGCCCTGGAGGAATTTTTTCGTTCAAAGGCCTAAGTCCAAACATCCAGGCGTTATTTCCAGCGATCTCGGCGGGTTAAGTCGACTTCTCGGGCGCTTTCCCACTCGACCCCGCCACCCTGGAGAAATTTTAAAGTTCAAAACCTAAGTCCAAACATCCAGGGCATATTTCCAGCCGATCTCGGCGGGTTAAGAAGCGACTTCTCGGGCGCTTTCCCACTCGACCCGGCCCACCCTGGAGGATTTTTGCTTTCAAAACCTAAGTCCAAACATCCAGGCGCATATTTCAGCCGATCTCGGCGGGTTAAGTGCGACTTCTCGGGCGCTTTCCCCTCGACCCGGCCTCCCTGGAGGAAATTTTTTCTTTCAAAACCTAAGTCCAAACATCCAGGCGCATATTTCAGCCCGATCTCGGCGGGTTAAGTGCGACTTCTCGGGCGCTTTCCCACTCGACCCGGCCTCCCTGGAGAAATTTTTTTCGTTCAAAACCTAAGTCCAAACATCCAGGCGCATATTTCAGCCGATCTCGGCGGGTTAAGTGCGACTTCTCGGGCGCTTTCCCACTCGACCCGGCCTCCCTGGAGAATTTTTTCGTTCAAAACCTAAGTCCAAACATCCAGGCGCATATTTCAGCCCGATCTCGGCGGGTTAAGTGCGACTTCTCGGGCGCTTTCCCACTCGACCCGGCCTCCCTGGAGAATTTTTTTTCGTTCAAAACCTAAGTCCAAACATCCAGGCGCATATTTCAGCCGATCTCGGCGGGTTAAGTCGACTTCTCGGGACGCTTTCCACTCGACCCGGCCTCCCCTGGAGAAATTTTTTCGTTCAAAACCTAAGTCCAAACATCCAGGCGCATATTTCAGCCGATCTCAGCCGGGTTAAGTCGACTTCTCGGGCGCTTTCACTCGACCCGGCCTCCCCTGGAGAAATTTTTTCGTTCAAAACCTAAGTCCAAACATCCAGGCGCATATTTCAGCCGATCTCAGCCGGGTTAAGTGCGACTTCTCGGGCGCTTTCCCACTCGACCCGGCCACCCTGGAGGAATTTTTTGCGTTCAAAACCTAAGTCCAAACATCCAGGCGCATATTTCAGCGATCTCAGGCGGGTTAAGTGCGACTTCTCGGGCGCTTTCCCCTCGACCCGGCCACCCTGGAGGATTTTTTTCGCTTTCAAAACCTAAGTCCAAACATCAGGCGCATATTTCAGCCGATCTCAGCGGGTTAAGTGCGACTTCTCGGGCGCTTTCCCACTCGACCCGGCCACCCTGGAGAATTTTTTAAGCGTTCAAAACCTAAGTCCAAACATCCAGGCGCATATTTCAGCCGATCTCGGCGGGTTAAGTCGACTTCTCGGGCGCTTTCCCACTCGACCCGGCCACCCTGGAGGATTTTTTAGCGTTCAAAACCTAAGTCCAAACATCCAGGCGCATATTTCAGCGATCTCGGCGGGTTAAGCCGACTTTCGGGCGCTTTCCCCTCGACCCCGCCACCCTGGAGTATTTTTAAGCGTTCAAAACCTAAGTCCAAACATCCAGGCGCATATTTCAGCCGATCTCGGCGCGTTAAGCCCCACTTCACGGGCGCTTTCCCTCGACCCCGCC
>NW_025048726.1:35000-72500 GCF_018831695.1 Puntigrus tetrazona
TTTTCTTATCGCGCTCTGCGCACCCGCTTCGGTGCTCCGGAGGAGGCGCGCGGGCCGCCGGCCTCTGCGCGCACCGGGCTTGAGAGGCAGGGGAGGTGGGCTAGGCCTCCCGCCCGGGCGTTTTCGCTTTGGATCGGGCGGGCGATAATGATCCTTCCGCAGGTTCACCTCACGGAAACCTTATTACGACTTTTACTTCCTCTAGATAGTCAAGTTTGATCGTCTTCCCGGCGCTCCGCATGAGGCCCGCGAGGGCCGGCGGGGCGGTCCGAGAACCTCACTAAACCATCAATCGGTAGTAGCGGCGGGCGGTGTGTACAAAGGGCAGGGGACTTAATCAGCGCGAGCTTATGACCGCGCTTACTGGGAATTCCTCGTTGATGGGAAATAGTTTCAATCCCCAGTCCCGATCACGGCGGGGTTCAGCGGGTTACCAGCGCCTCTCGGCGCAGGGTAGACACCTGCGCTGATCCGCCCATTGTGGCGCGCGTGCAGCCCGGACATCTAAGGGCATCACAGACCTGTTATTGCTCCATCTCGCGTGGCTGAGCGCCACTTGTCCCTCTAAGAAGTTTTTGGCGCCGACCCAAGTGGCGCGCCACTATTTAGCAAGCCAGTCTCGTTCGTTATCGGAATGAACCAGACAAATCGCTCCACCAACTAAAACGGCCATGCACCACCACCCACAGAATCGAAAGAGCTATCAATCTGTCAATCCTTTCCGTGTCCGGGCGGGTGAGGTTTCCGTGTTGAGTCAAATTAAGCCGCAGGCTCCACTCCTGGTGGTGCCCTTCCGTCAATTCCTTTAAGTTTCAGCTTTGCAACCATACTCCCCCCGGAACCCAAAGACTCGTGGTTTCCCCTTGCGCTGCCAGGGTCATGGGAATAACGCCGCGGCGGATCGCGGGTCGGCATCGTTCTGATCGGAACTACGACGGTATCTGATCGTCTTGAACCTCCGACTTTTCGTTCTTGATTAATGAAAACATTCTTGGCAAATGCTTTCGCTTTCGTCCGTCTTGCGCCCGGTCAAGAATTTCACCTCTAGCGGCGCAATACGAATGCCCCCGGCCGTCCCTCTTAATCATGGCTCCGGGTTCCAGAAACCCACAAAATAGAACCGGAGTCCTATTCCATTATTCCTAGCTGCGGTATTCAGCGGCGACGCTCGGCCTGCTTTGAACACTCTAATTTTTTCAAAGTAAGCGCTTTGGGCCTCGGACCGGACACCCAGCCAAGGGCATCCGGGGGGCGCCTCGAGGCAGGGACCTGGGACGGGCGGTGGCTCGCCTCTCGGCGGACCGCCAGCCAGATCCCGAGATCCAACTACGAGCTTTTTAACTGCAGCAACTTTAATATACGCTATTGGAGCTGGAATTACCGCGGCTGCTGGCACCAGACTTGCCCTCCAATGGGTCCTCGCCCATGTGTTTAAGATCGCTCATTCCAATTACAGGGCCTCGAAAGAGACCTGTATTGTTGACCCACCGTCACTACCTCTCCGAGTCGGAAATGGGTAATTTGCGCGCCTGCTGCCTTCCTTGGATGTGGTAGCCGTTTCTCAGGCTCCCTCTCCGGAATCGAACCCTGATTCCCCGTCACCCGTGGTCACCATGGTAGGCGCCTGATGTACCATCGAAGTTGATAGGGCAGACACTCGAATGAATAAATGCGCGCGCCGCGAAGAGAAGCGGCGATCGGCGAGGTTATCTAAGTCACCAAAGGTACCGGGGTCGGGGGCGGATCCCCAGGGGGCCGGATGGGTTTTGGATCTGATAAATGCGCGTCCCTAGCCTCCGCCCCGCGAGAGGCGGTCGGCCCGATCGGCGCTTCGTTTGCATGTATTAGCTCTGGAATTGCCACAGTTATCCAAGTACCGGGTGGAAGCGATCAAAGGACCATAACTGATTTAATGAGCCATTCGCAGTTTCACTGTACCGGCCGTGTGCGCCAGACCTGCATGGCTTAATCTTTGAGACAAGCATATGTTACTGGCAGGATCAACCAGGTAACCCCTGTGGGTCGTAAAGGGACCAACCGGCCGCGAAGCGCGTTTTTGCCTACACACGGGTCTCAGTCCGCCTGAGGAGGGCCTGGGCAGACCCGCTTGGACCCTCGGCTAAGACCGGCGCTCATAGGGCGGCGCGCGGCTCGAACCTTCCCCGGCGAAGTCGCCGTTCGGGGTGGGTGGCGCTGGGATCGCGGCGGCGCTCGGAAAAGTGTGTTTCCGCGGGGGCGGGGTACCGCCGCGGCGTCGCCGGGACGCGTCGCGTTCTGCCCCTCCACGCCCGCCGGTGACGGACCTCTGCGCTCTGACCGGCCGTCTAGGCCTCCCTCCGAAGGTTGGCGCCTTCCCTCGGGCTGAGGGGCCTGCTGCGTAACGAGCGTCCAAATTGCCGGCGCGGCGTGCTGTCAAAGCCCAAGCGTAAACCCATTGCGCCGTGCCTGCCCAGGCACTCCCGACCCATAGCGGCCAGCGGGGCTGGCGGGTGGGGTCCTAGGCTGAAGCGCTTCGGCGCTCAATCGATCACGTTTCGGGGCGAGGGGCGCTCGCCGTCGAGCGTCCTCTCTCGGCGTCTGTGTCCGTGTTTCAGGTGAAGCGTTCGATAGCTCCCTCGCCCCGGAGCTTCAGAAAGATTGCGTTCAAAACCTAAGTCGATATGGACTTAGTCGTTTTCGACTTTTTTTCGCTCAGAGACTAAGTCCACAAAAACACGCGTTCACGAAATCGTGTACCCATGTAAAAGTTGCTCCTGTGTAGCGGCCACCTCCAGGGTCGCGGGAAAATTTGAATCATGCCGGGAGAGGCCTCTCGGTCGACCTGACTCGGAGCCTCGGGAGGTATGGAAGTCGGACCTTTCCCGAAGTTGGACTTAGTGCAATTTTGAAGCGAAAATCATCAGGCGCTTCATCCGACCCGATCGAGTCCGGGTTAAGTCGCCTTCCCGGACGCTTTCCCTCGACCCCGCCGTCCTGGAGAAATTTTTTCGTTCAAAACCTAAGTCCAAACATCCAGGCGCTTCATCCGACCGATCGAGTCGGGTTAAGTCGCCTTCGGACGCTTTCCCACTCGACCCCCGCCGTCCTGGAGAAATTTTTTCGTTCAAAACCTAAGTCCAAACATCCAGGCGCTTCATCCGACCGATCGAGTCCGGGTTAAGTGCGCCTTCGGGCGCTTTCCCACTCGACCCCCGCCGTCCTGGAGAAATTTTTGCGTTCAAAACCTAAGTCCAAACATCCAGGCGCTTCATCCGACCGATCGAGTCCGGGTTAAGTCGCCTTCCGGGCGCTTTCCCACTCGACCCCGCCGTCCTGGAGAAATTTTTGCGTTCAAAACCTAAGTCCAAACATCCAGGCGCTTCATCCGACCGATCGAGTCCGGGTTAAGTCGCCTTCCCGGACGCTTTCCCCTCGACCCCCGCCGTCCTGGAGGAAATTTTTTGCTTTCAAAACCTAAGTCCAGACATCCAGGCGCTTCATCCAGCCGATCTCGGCGGGTTAAGTGCGACTTCTCGGGCGCTTTCCCACTCGACCCGGTCTCCTGGAGAAATTTTTTCGTTCAAAACCTAAGTCCAAACATCCAGGCGCATATTTCCAGGCGATCTCGGCGGGTTAAGTCGACTTCCCGGGCGCTTTCCCACTCGACCCCGCCACCCTGGAGAAATTTTTTGCTTTCAAAACCTAAGTCCAAACATCCAGGCGCATATTTCAGGCGATCTCGGCGGGTTAAGTCGACTCCCGGGCGCTTTCCCCTCGACCCCGCCACCCTGGAGGATTTTTTTGCTTTCAAAACCTAAGTCCAAACATCCAGGCGCATATTTCAGCCGATCTCGTCCGGGTTAAGTCGACTCCTCGGGCGCTTTCCCTCGACCCCCTCCACCCTGGAGAAATTTTTTGCTTTCAAAACCTAAGTCCAAACATCCAGGCGCATATTTCAGCCGATCTCGGCGGGTTAAGTGCGACTCCTCGGGCGCTTTCCCTCGACCCCCTCCACCCTGGAGGAATTTTTTGCTTTCAAAACCTAAGTCCAAACATCCAGGCGCATATTTCAGGCGATCTCGGCGGGTTAAGTCGACTTCGGGCGCTTTCCCACTCGACCCCGCCACCCTGGAGAAATTTTTGCTTTCAAAACCTAAGTCCAAACATCCAGGCGCATATTTCAGCCGATCTCGTCCGGGTTAAGTCGACTTCTCGGGCGCTTTCCCCTCGACCCCGCCACCCTGGAGAAATTTTTTGCTTTCAAAACCTAAGTCCAGACATCCAGGCGCATATTTCAGCGATCTCGGCGGGTTAAGTCACGACTTCTCGGGCGCTTTCCACTCGACCCCCTCCACCCTGGAGGATTTTTTGCTTTCAAAACCTAAGTCCAAACATCCAGGCGCATATTTCAGCCGATCTCGGCGGGTTAAGTCACGACTTCTCGGGCGCTTTCCTCGACCCCTCCACCCTGGAGGTATTTTTAAGCGTTCAAAACCTAAGTCCAGACATCCAGGCGCATATTTCAGGCGATCTCGGCGGGTTAAGTCGACTTCCCGGGCGCTTTCCCCTCGACCCCGCCACCCTGGAGAGATTTTTAAGCGTTCAAAACCTCGTCCAGACATCCAGGCGCTCGTTACAGCCGATCAAGGCCGGGTTAAAGCGACTTCTCGGACTACATTTCACGAACCCCTGTGTCTGGATTTCAATTTTCCAAAGGGCCTGGGCTCACACATTAACCCCAGCGCAATAACACTTTAATGGGCATCGTTTTATTTCATTCTCGCCCTGGATGAATGTTTTACAAAGGGCCTGCGCTCACAGACTAACCCTACACACTAACACCTTATTGGTCATAATTTTTTTCTATAAAGGCCCTGGATGAATGTTTTCTATAAGGCCTGCGCTCACAGACTAACCCCATCACAATAACACTTATGTGGGCATGATTTTATTCTATAAAGGCCCTGGATGAATGTTTTCTATATAAGCCCTGCGCTCACAGACTAACCCCATCACAATAACACTTTTTGGGCATGATTTTATTTAATAAAGGCCCTGGATGAATGATTTCTATAAGGCCTGCGCTCACAGACTAACCCCATCACAATAACACTTATGTGGGCATGATTTTATTTAATAAAGGCCCTGGAGGAATGTTTTCTATAAGCCCTGCGCTCACAGACTAACCCCATCACAATAACACTTATTTGGGCATGATTTTATTTAAAAAGGCCCTGGATGAATATTTTCTACAAGGCCTGCGCTCACAGACTAACCCGACACAGTAGCGCCTTATTGGGCATGATTTTATTTAATAAAGGCCCTGGAGGAATGTTTTCTATAAGGCCTGCACTCACAGACTAACCCCATCACAATAACACTTATTTGGGCATGATTTTATTCTATAAAGGCCCTGGATGAATGTTTTCTATAAGGCCTGCGCTCACAGACTAACCCTATCACAATAACACTTATTTGGGCATGATTTTATTTAATAAAGGCCCTGGATGAATGTTTTCTATAAGGCCTGCGCTCACAGACTAACCCCATCACAATAACACTTATTTGGGCATGATATTATTTAATAAAGGCCCTGGATGAATGTTTTACAAAGGGCCTGCGCTCACAGACTAACCCTACACAGTAACACCTTATTGGGCATGATTTTATTTAATAGAGGCCCTGGATGAATGTTTTTCTATAAGGCCTGCGCTCACAGACTAACCCCATCACAATAACACTTATTTGGGCATGATTTTATTCTATAAAGGCCCTGGATGAAATGTTTTCTATAAGGCCTGCGCTCACAGACTAACCTATCACAATAACACTTATTTGGGCATGATTTTATTTAATAAAGGCCCTGGATGAATGTTTTCTATAAGGCCTGCGCTCACAGACTAACCCCATCACAATAACACTTATTTGGGCATGATATTATTTAATAAAGGCCCTGGATGAATGTTTTACAAAGGGCCTGCGCTCACAGACTAACCCTACACAGTAACACCTTATTGGGCATGATTTTATTTAATAGAGGCCCTGGATGAATGTTTTCTATAAGGCCTGCGCTCACAGACTAACCCCATCACAATAACACTTATTTGGGCATGATTTTATTTAATAAAGGCCCTGGATGAATGTTTTCTATAAGGCCCGCGCTCACAGACTAACCTAACCTAACCTAACCTAGCCTAACCTAACCTAACCTAACTTCTTCCTAACCTAACCTAACCTAGCCTAACTTAACCTAACCTAGCCTAGCCTAACCTAACTTAACCTAGCCCTAAGCCTAGCTTCTACTAGCCTTTCTAGCCTAACCTCTAACCTAGCCTGGCCTAACCCTAACCTAACCCCAGGCCCTACCTAACTCTAACCTAGCCTAAGGCCTAGCCTAACCTAACCTAACCTAACCTAACCCTAACCTTATTGGGCATGATTTTTACTCTATAAAGGCCCTGGGTGACAGTTTTACACAGGGCCTGGGGTCACAGACTAACCCCATCACAATAGCACTTATTTGGGCATGTTTTATTTAATAAAGGCCCTGATTGAATGTTTTCTATAAGGCCTGCGCTCACAGACTAACCCGACACAGTAGCAGCTTTGTGGGCATGATTTTATTTAATAAGGCCCTGGAAAAATGTTTTCTATAAGGCCTGCGCTCACAGACTAACCCCGTTACAATAACACTCTTATGGGCATGATTGTATTTAATAAAGGCCCTGGATGACAGTTTTCTTTAAGGCCTGCGCTCACAGACTAACCCCCTCACAATAACACTCTTATGGGCATGATTGTATTTAAAAAGGCCCGAAAAAATGTTTTCTATAAGGCCTCGCTCCACGGGCAGCCCGACACAGTAACTCTTTATTGGCGTTTGTTGGGCAATAAAGGCCCTGGATGACAGTTTCTTTGGGCCTGCGCTCCACAGGCTAACCGACACATTAGCAGCTGTTAGGCATGGTTGTGTTTGTGGGCCTGGATGAATGTTTCTATAAGGCCTGCGGCTCACAGACTAACGTCCCACCATGTACTCTTATTGGGCGTAATTTTGTGCGATAAAGGCCCTGGTTGATCGCATATAAATACCATTTATTTCTTGAACAAAAACCTTGACGCGCGGGGCGAACTGATTGCCTGGGGAAAAAAAAAAAAAAAAAAAAAAAAAAGTTAAAGTTGGCAGGTGCTCCTGGGTAAGCGGCCACCTCCGATCGGTGATTAGATACGTGCCGGAAGGCCTCTAGGTCAAAGCTGACTAAGGGCCTAAGAGTCTGGAAGTGGATGCACTTTCCCGGTTGGACTTGATGCAATTTACGAAGCTGAAATCATCAAGCATATTTCAACGATCAAGCGGTAAGTCATTCGCTACTTTAACGGGCATCAGTTTCATTCAGTAAACCTGACGAATCATTTACAAAGAAGGCCTCTTACTCTGATTTAACCCGACACAGTAATAACTCTTTGCAGTGATTTTGTTGTGAAGCCTGATGAGCGTTTTCTCAGGCCTGCGCTCACAGGCTACTTCCCATTCAAGCAGTAGCATGAGCAATTCCAGGTGCAGAGAAAAAAAAAAAAAAAAAAAAAAAAAAAGTTCAAAGTTGGCTGTGGGTTTGCTCCTGAGTAAGCAGCCACCTCTAGGTGGCAGTGAAGTGAATGGTACAGGAGAGTCTCTGTCTTCACCAGAGCCTCGGAAGTCTGGAAGTCGGACCTTTCCCGGGAACAGACAGTGATTTTAAAGCGGAAATCATCAGAGCACCATTTGCGATCTCGCTGGGTAAAGTCTGACTTAACACTTTACTTGAACATCGTTCATTAATAGACCCTGAATGTTTTACAGGCTGCTTTCCAGACTCACCCCTCTAATACTATCATTTGGGCGCTGATTTTGTTAATAAGGCCTGGATAAATGTTTTCTTTAAGGCTATAAGCTCACAATTCCATGTTACAATGCTCTTTATTTGGGCATGATTTCTCTTAATAGGCCCTGGAAAATGTTTATATCAAAGATAAATCACGATAACCCGACACAGTAACGCTTTGTGAACAGTTTTTATTTAATAAAGGCCCTGGAAAAATGTTTTCTATGAGGCTGCTCACAGACTAACCCGACACAGTAGCTTCATGGGCATGATTTTGTTTAATGAAGGTATGAACAATCTTTTTCTATAAGGCGCAAAATACAGACTATTCCGACGCAGTAACTCTTTGTTGGGCATGATTCACGCCAATAAAGGCCACCGAAAATGTTTTTTCTCTGGGCTCGCTCACGAACTAACCCAGCCGTGCTTTGTGGCGCAGTTTTGTTAATAAGGCCACAGAAAATCTTCTAGGGCCTGCGCTCACAGACAACCCGACCTGCAATGCGCTTCTGTTGGGCCTGATTTGTTGTCAGGCCCTGGAACAATGTTTTTCTATAAGGCCTGCGGCTCACAGACTAACCAAACACAGTAACTCTTTTATTTGGGCATGGTTTCTTAATAAAGGCCCTGGAAAAAATGCTTCACTGGGCCTGCGCTCACAGACTAACCCGGCGTGCTTTGGGCATGATTGTATTTAAAAGGCCACAGAAGAAATGTAGTTTCTATAAGCCCTGCGCTCACTGGCTAACCCCGTTACAATAACGCTCTTATGGAAAAGTTTTTAATTTAATAAAGGCCTGGATGACAGTTTTCTTTAAGGCCTGCGCTCACAGACTAACCCCGACACGTGCACTTTATTAGGCATGATTGGCCTTGTATTTAATAAAGGCCCTGGATGGATATTTTCTATAAGGCCTGCGCTCACAGACTAACTTGACACAGTAACTCTTCATTGGGCATGATTTTATTTAACAAATACCTCTGATAGATGTTTTGTGTAAGGCCTGCCCTCATGAATAACAAACACAGTAACTCTTTGTGGGCATGGTTTTATTTAATAAAAAGGCCCTCGATGGATATTTTCTATAAGGCCTGCCCTCACAATTAACAAACACGTACTTTTACCCAGGCGTGATTTTAATAAAACCTCGATGATGTTTTCTATAAGGCCTGCGCTCCTGAATAACCGACATTAACTCTGCAGAGTAGTTTTATTTAATAAAGGCCCTGGAAAAATGTTTTCTATAAGACCTGCGCTCCTGAATGGCCCCATTGGTAACTCTTTATTGGGCATGATTTTATTTAATGACCCTCGATGAATGTTTTCTATAAGGCCTCTGCGCTCACTAGGCTGCCCATTTTATTAACCTCTTATGGGCATGATTTTATTTAATTAAGGCCCTGGATGACAGTTTTTTCTTTGCAGGCTACCCTCACAGTTCTTGACACAGTAACTCTTTATTGGCGTGATTTTTATTTAATAAAGGCCCTGGAAAAATGTTTTTCCTATAAGGCTAGCTCTGAACTAACCCGACACGTGCCTTTATTGGTGATTTTACTGTAAGGCCTGGAAAAATGTTTTCTAAGCACTCGCTCACTGACTAACCCCGTTACAATAACACTCTTATGACATGATTTTATTGTAAAGGCCTGGTTGTAGTTTTCTTTGTTTACCCTCTGAGACTAACCGACACAGTAACTCTTGTGGGCGTGATTTTATTTAATAAAGGCCACTGGAAAATGTTTTCCCTCAGGCCTCGCGCTCACTGACTAACCCGTCTGTATGCTTACAGATTTAGGTATGATTTTATTTATTAAAGGCCCTGGATGAATGTTTTCTACAAGGCCTGCGCTCTGAACTCGCCCGTTAAAGCGGCGACGCGCGAGACACGAATTCCAGTTTTGAAAAAAAAAAAAAAAAAAAAAAAAAAAAATTAAAGTTGATGTAAGTTGCTCCTGGGTAAACACATGCCTCCCGGTGCGTGAAATTGAATCGTGCCCGGGAAAGACCTCTCGGTCGCCTGACTCGGAGCGCCGGAGGTATGGAAGTCGGACCTTTCCGAAGTTGGACTTAGTGCAATTTGGCGCGAAAATCATCCAGCGCATATTTCAGCCGATCTGCGTCCGGGTTAAGTCGACTTCTCGGGCCTTTCCCACTGACCCGGCCTCCCTGGAGAGAAAGTGTTGTTCAGCTAAGTCCAAACATCCAGCGCATATTCCAGCCCGATCTCGGCGGGTTAAATCGACACCTGGGCGCTCCCACTCGTAGCTCCTGGAGGAGTACCGTTCAAACCTAAGTCCAAACATCCAGCGCATCTTCCAGCGATCTCGGCAGAGGTTAAATGCATTCCGGACGCTTTCCACTCCGACCCCAGCCTCCCTGGAGAAATTTTTCATTCAAAACCTAAGTCAAACATCCAGGCGCATCTTTGCGATCTCGGCGCTGGGGATTAAGTAAAACTTCTGCGGACGCGCCTTTCCCTTTCGACCCGGCCTCCTGGAGAAATTTTCGTTCAAACTAAGATCCAAACATCCAGCGCTTCAGCGATCTCAGTGAGTTAAGTGAAGCTGCCAGGCCTTTCCCACTCGACCCGGCCTCCTGGAGAAATTTTTTAGATTCAAACCTAAGTCCAAACATCCAGGCGCATATTTCAGCCGATCTCAGCCGGGTTAAGTCGAAGCTTCTCGGGCGCTTCCACTCGACCCGGCCTCCTGGAGAGATTTTTTGCTTTCAAAGCCTAAGTCCAGACATCCGAGCAACTTCATCCAGCGATCTCGGCGAGATTAAGTCGCGACTTCTCGGGCGCTTTCCACCGACCCCTCCACCCTGGAGAGATTTTTTGCTTAAGGCTAGTCCAAGCATCCAGGCATATTTGTTGATCTCAGCGGAGTTAAGTCGACTTCTCGGGCCTTCCCATAAACCCGGCCTCCCTGGAGAATTTACCGTTCAAAACCTAAGTCCAAACATCAGCGCATGTTCCAACCCCGATCTCTCAGCGAGTTAAGTGCGACTATGGGCCTTTTCCCACTCACGACCCCATACACCTGGAGATTTTTGCTTTCAAAACCTAAGTCCAAACATCCAGCGCGCTCTTTCAGGCGATCGGCGGGTTAAGTCGACTTCGGGCGCTTTCCCCTCGACCCTCCACCCTGGAGAATTTTTCTTTTCCAAACCTAGATCCGGCATCAGTGTATATTTCAGCGATCTACGGCGGAGTTAAGTGCGACTTCTCGGGCCTTTCATGACCCCTCCACCTGGAGGATTTTTGCTTCAAAACCGGTCAAACATCCAGCGCTGTTTAAGCCGATCTGCGTCGGGTTAAGTGCGACTTCTCGGAAAACCTTTCCCTCGACCCCACGCCACACCGGAGAAATTTTTCGCGTTCAAAACCTAGGTGTCCAAACGTAAACATCTTTGGCGATCCGGCGCGTTAAGCCCACTTCCGCAGGCGCTTTCCTGCGACCCGCGCCACGGGAGGAGTATTTTTAAGCGTTCAAAGCCTAGGTCCAGACATCCAGGCGCATCTCACAGCGATCTACGGCGTTAAGCCCCACTTCACGAGCGCGCCACTGCGACCCGCCACCCGGAGTATTTTTAAGCGTTCAAAACCTAAGTCAAAGCAGCCAGGCGCATCTCACAGCCCGATCTAAGCGCGTTAAAGCCCCATAGTAGCTTTCCCCTCGACCGCACGGAGTATTTTTTAGCGTTTAAACTAAGTCCAACATCGGTAGCATCTCGGCGATCGGCGCATTAAGCCCCACTTCACGGGCGCTTTCCCCTCGACCCACACCCCAGGTATTTTTAAGCGTTCAACCTAAGTCCAAACATCCAGCGCATCTCACAGCCCATCAAAGGCGGGTTAAGCCGCTTCTCAGACACGCACATGCAGACCCAGGCTCATCTCAGCGCACAGACATCAGGCCCTGCTCTGGCCGATCCCGCGGCACACCTCGCCTCTCGGGCATCACCTCAAAAGAAGCCTCCAGTGCAGTTCTCAGAGACCACCCTGACCCCTGTCGGTGCGTGCCGGTACTCCCACTGTTAAGCCGGGTCACTATCTCAGCACAACCCGCTTTGCTCTCAAAGAACCGTGCCACTGGTACCCCCATCGGCAGAGTTTTGGAGGTTTTTCTTCGGAGAGGCCGCCGGCTCCCCGGCCGGCGCCAGTCAGCCCTCTCTCGGGCGGCCCTCTCGCCCGTTCCTCGGTTCCTCTCGCCACTGGTACCCCCCATCGACTTAGGTTTTGGAGGTTTTTCTTCGGAGAGGGAGCTCGCCGCTCCCCGTCCGACGAGGTCAGCCACTCTCGGCTCTCCCGCCGTTCACCAGTTCCTCTCCGCCACTGGTACCCCCCATCGACTTAGGTTTTGGAGGGGGTTTTTTTCTTCGGAGAGAGGCGCCGGCTCCCCAGTGACAGTCAACCCTCTCGGTGGCCCTCTCCGCGTTCCTCAGTTCCTCTCCTTTCGTACCCCCGCCGACTTAGGTTTTGGAGGTTTTTCTCGGAGAGAGGCTGCAGCTCCCCGTCCGACCCGAGTCAACCCTCTCGGGGCGGCCCTCTCGCCATTCCTCGGATTCCTCCGCCACTGTTTTGTGACACAGTTTTGGAGGTTTTTCTTCCGGGAGAGAGGCGCAGCTCCCCCCGTCCGACCGAATCCGCCCCTCCGCCGGCTCGGACTCTGCCCCTCAGCCTGCCACTCTCTCCGCTCCTGGTACGGCGGAGAGAGAGAGAGGTATCTGTGCCAGTGCTTCCAGCTGGGCTCCTCTCGGACCCGACAAAGATTGGATCTAGGGATGACTTTCAATGGATCGCAGCGAGTGACGCTCTGCCCTTCTGAAACCTGACCCAGGAATCAGGTAATCTCTAATTCATTTGCACACATTCTCCACAGGCTAGGTGTTTTTGGTCACAGAAGTGGGGAGGGGCGCTCGTTGGCCGCGGTCAGTCTCGTCGGCTCCTCACGCGCCCAGATGGCTGGCTATCCGTGACCAATCATGCACCTGCAGCGCAGCGTATGATTGCCTCTTGGTGGTTTTCTGACGGCGTTCAGTCTGTCCATGAATGGTGGCTTACGCGCAGTGGCTTCTCAATGAACCTGCGCACCAAATGTCTGAACCTGCGGTTCCTCATTTTGACAGTTACTGTTACCGCGGTGATTGTATCAGTAGAGTAAACTAGCCTGTCTCTGACGGTCTAAACCCCAGCTCCGTTCCTATTAATTAATTTGAACAATCAGCGCTTGGTGAATTCTGGCTTCACGTGATGGAAGAGCCGACGCCGAAGGATCAAAGCGGCGTCGCTACTGAGCGGCGGCATGAAGCCAGTTATCCTGTGGTAACTTTGCTGACACCTCCTGCTTGACCAAAAGCCAGAAGGATCGTGAGGCCCGGCTGCGGTCGTGCACTCTACCTGAAAATCAAGATCAGCGAGCTTTTGCCCTTCTCTGCTCGCAGAGTTTCTGTCCCTCCCTGATCGCCTTGGACACCCTGCGTTACGTTTGACAGGTGTACGCCCCAGTCAAACTCCCACCTGCACTGTCCCCGGGCTGGGTCGGCGCCGGGCCGCGTGGCGCCGAGCGGACTCAAGCTTGAGCCCGCCGGGGCTGCGCCTCCCTGCCTCACGGGTAAGTGAGAAGCTTCGATAAAGTAGTGGTATTTCAACCAGGGCGCCACGTTAGATGGGGCCTCATATTCTACACCCCTCATGTCTCTTCACAGTGCCAGACTAGAGTCAAGCTCAACAGGGTCTTCTTTCCCGCTCGGATTCTGCAAGAAGCGTTCCGCTTGGCTGTGGTTTCGCTAGATAGCAGGTAGGGACAGTGGGAATCGTTCATCCATTCATGCGCGTCACTAATTAGATGGACAGGCATTTGGCTTTCTGTAAGAAGTCATAGTTACTCCCCGCCCGGTTGCAGCCGTTGAATTTCTTCACTTTGGCATTTCAGAGCACTGGGCAGAAATCACCATCGCGTCAATTTCCGCCGCGGGCCTTCGCGATGCTGTTTTAATTAAACGGTGCGGATTCACCTGTCGCACCAGTTCTAAGCCGGCTGCTTGGCGCCGGCGAGGCGGCGCGGTTGCCTTGCGCCAGCCGCGCAGCCGCTTCGCCCGGGGGCGGCGGGCCATGACAGCGCCCGGCGCGAGGTGGCGCAGCGAGCACGTAGCTGGGTGATCCGCGAAGGCGGCACCACGCCCAGATCGCCGCCCCGCGCGCGCGGCCCCCGCCTGCAGCCCGCCCGCGCGGCTGTCCGGGGGCCCGCGGAGCCCTCCACCCAACCCCGGACCATCCCCGGCGGCGCCCCCGGGCAGCGGCCTTCCCGGACCCGCGAGAGTGGGAGACGCCCAGACGGACGGGAGGCGGGGCGGGGAAAACGGAGGAAAGGAGCCGCGGAGACCAGCGCCAGGCAGAGAGCGGGAAAGGAAGCATGGCGACGCTCTCTGGTCGAGCACGGTCCCAGCCCGCCCCATAGCCCGGCCGGCCCAGCCGCCGACCAATCCTTATCCGGGATTACGGATCTGACTTGCCGACTTCGCCACGCTGCGCTGATCTAACATGCAGAGGCTGTTCACGCCAGAGACCTGCTGCGGATATAGAGTGCAGCCAGCGCGAACACCTTCTCCCAGTTTTCAAGGGCCGGCGAGGCTGACGGGACGCCGCGGAACGCGGCGCTTTCAGCGTGGGCCCTATCTCGGGCGAACCCATTCCAAGTGCGGCCCTTCACAAAGAAAAAGAGAACTCTTCGGGGCCCCCGCCAGCGTAGCCTCCCGGGTTCGTTTGCGTTACGCGCAGGCGCCTCTACGGCGCCGATCCTCCCCACTCCGGGTTCTGGGATCTGAACCCAGACTCCGCTTCGATCGGCGGGGCGTGGAGGCCATCGCCTCCCCTTCGAGCGGCGTTGCCACATCATAGGACCGACTGACGGCCCATGTTCAACTGCTGTTCTGTGGAACCCCTTCTCTCCCGCCGGCCTTCAAAGCTCGTTTGAATATTTACTACTACCACGGATCTGCACCCAGCGGCGGCTCCACCGGGCCGCGCACAAGCCAGCGCCACGCGTGACCCTCCTACTCGTGAGGCGTATCTCTGTCTTCATTGTAATCGTCGTGCGAAATCGGCGGCCCGGGTATAATTTGACGCTCCAGCGCCGTATTTTCAGGCCAATTGATTGGCCCAGGTGAGTTGTTACACACTCCTTGTGGATTAAACTTCCATGGCCACCGTCCTGCTGTCTATATCAACCTTTACCTTTTTCTGAGGTCTGATGAGCGTCGGCATCGACGCGTAACCAGCGTTAAGTTCATCCATGGCGCCAGTTCTGCTTTAGTAGCCCTTGGCGTCTGGCATTCCATGACTCCGGAGAAAGCCAGCGAGCCGGGCTTCTTACCATTTAAAGTTTGAGAATAGAGTTGAGGTCGTTTGACTAAGGCCTCTTGTCGTCGCTTTGCCGGATAAACTGCCCATGCGGCCCGGCGCCAGCCCATCCTGAGAAACCGGAGAGGAACCAGCTACTAGATGGTTACGATTAGTCTTCCTTCACTCACGGAGTCGGACCGGCCAGGTGCACGTCAGGACCGCTCACGGGCCTCCACCAGAGTTTCCTCAGCCGCCCCTCTGAGGGCATAGTTCACCATCTTCGGAGTACCATCGCGCGCGCTCTGCGTCACCTGCCCGATGCAGGCCAGGCGGGCCGGTGGTGCGCGCCCGGGCGGGGATCACACCCTGAGCGGCGAGCGGCCTTCACCTTCATTGCGCCGTGAGGCTCGAGAGACGCCGGCGACGGTATTCGCGGCAGCGGCGTTGGGCTCCTTAGTCCGTGTTTCAAGGCCGGTGGGTGGGTGCGAACTGCGCGCGGACCTCGGCGCACTTATGCGAGGCCGGATCCCGCCCTGCTGTGGCCTTGATCGGGGCGGACTGAGACAGTCGGTCGGTGGCGCACGCGCCGGGGACGGGGCCCCGTCCCTCCGCGTCGGCAGGAGAGAAAGCGAGGGCCACTTCCAGCGGCCCGGTAGCGCGGCAAAGTCGGGCTGATGGGGGCTCTGCCGGCCAGCGGCCCCGGCTGAAGAACCGCCTGCCGCAACTCGCCCCGGCCCTTCTGGCAAACGGGCAGTCGCGGCGCTGCCCTCGGAAGAAGTGCACCCGGCGGCTGGCCGGCGTCGGGCCAATGGCGTCCCGGTCAGGGGATCCGGCGCGCCAGCGCGCGAGCGGCCCGGGCCCGCCCGAGCTGATCCTCGGGCAGACCGTCGCGGACCACACCCGTTTACCTCTTATGGCGGTTCCACGCCCTGTTGAACTCTCTCTTCAGTTCCTTTTCACTTTCCCTACGGCATTTATCGACTATCGGTCTCTGTTGATGTTGTATAGATAGGTTTACCACCCGCTTTGGGCTGCATTCCCCAAGCAACCCGGCTCGAGAAGAACCACCGCACGCGGCGGGAAGGGGCCTGTCTGACCTCCGTCCACCGAGGCTCAGCCTCCATCAGGACTGGCTGACCCGCGCCCGAGAAAACGCGGGTCTTCATGCGCCATGTCCCACCGCGCGTGGCAGGCGGCGTTCGGTATGGGCTCTTCCTCTTCGCTCACCGCTTCTGAAAATCGCGTGTTGCACCTCCGGCAATGTATGCGCCAGAAATTCAGCCGGGTAATCTGTCTGATCTGAGGTCAATTGTCAGATGGGTTAGGGCAGCCGCCAGCGCTGCTGCTCTTGGGCGCGCCGGCCTGAACAGGTCTGGGTCGCGAACGGGGCGCCGAGGCGAGGCGGGCGCTGAACCTCGTTGCGGGCGTCGAGAGAAGGCGGAGAGGGGCCGAAGTCACGTCGGCCCGAGGCGGCGGAGAAGTGGCAGACACCCACGGGAGCCGCCCGAGGAGAGGGCCGCTCGATCCCAGACGCCTGGGGCGCGGCTCCCCTCGTGGGAGAAGCCGGAGAAGCGCTCGACTCCGCCGGGCGTACCCGTCAGCGGTCTGCACTTGGGAGAGACGGAGGCGGGAAGCCCTGACGCTCCAGCAGCGGGACGGAGAGTCCGATCGATGGCGACCTCAGACAGCGTGGCGGGGCGGACTCCCAGGGCGCAAAGTGCGTTCGAAATATGCGATGATCGGTATGTCCTGCAATTCACATTGGATTCCTACTTGGCTGGCCGTTCTTCATCGGCCCTTGCAGGCAGAGTGATCCACCGCTAAAGAGTCGTACTGCGATTTTGGGTTTAGCGCCGAATGAGGCCGAACTGCGCAGGCTTTGTGGTCAAGCCTGGCGTGAATTGAGCACGATCAGGCATGAGATGTTTAGCATTGCCTGTGCCATAGGTGTGCAGCAGTCTTTGAGGCTGTGACCTCGGCCCACCCGATGCCAGGGGTGGGGCGCTCGCGATGAGTTGCTCAAGCCTCCCTTTCGGCGGGAATTAAATCAAGCCTCCCAGGGAGCGGCGTTCCCTTCTGAGATCCTCTCCTCAAGCACGTCTTGGGATTTTGTGCGGTTCTTTGCCGTCTTGGGTCTTTAGTGACAGCCTCTCGGGTGGCAGCTGGAACATAGAGTAAAATGGGATGGGTTTTACCCACGGACGAGCCTCCCGCGCCAGCGGGAGGGCTTTGGACCACGGTCCCGGAGGCCGTGCAGGTACCACCAGGGCGGCTGACCCCCTTTTTCTGGAAGCAGAGGCCGCCGAGAGTGCAGTGATCAGGATTCTCTCGGATCCTCTCTCTCTCTCTCCGCCTTAGGTTTTGTGGATTTCTTTTTGCCGTTTTGGGTTTTTGCGGCAGGCCTCTCGGAGCCCGGCCGCTGGATCATAAGTAAAATAGGATAGAGTTTTTACCGGACAGGCGCTCCTCCTTCAGCGGGAGGGCTTTGAACCACGGTCCCGGAGGCCCGTGCGGGTACCCGCCAGGGCCCGGCTCATTGCCGCTCCAGAAGCTGAGGCCCGCCCGAAATCTGCGCGACAGTCAGTTCTCTCGGATCTCTCTCTCTCTCTCTCCGCCTTAGGTTTTTGTGTGCTTGCGGTTCTTTTTTTCGTTTGGGTTTTGGCGGCAGACCTCTGAGCCCGGCTGGATCATAGGTAAAATGAGATAGAGTTTTTTTACCGGGCGGGGCGCCCTCGCCGGAGAGACTTTGGGCTTACGGTCGGAGGCCGTGCGGGTACCACGCCAGGGCCCGGCTCAAAGCACCCCGCCGCTGGAAAGCAGGGGGCCGCGGTGCAGCGACAGTCATGGCGCTCGCGATGAGTTGCTCAAGCCTCGCGGGAGGTATCAAGCCTCCCAGGAGCGAACCGCTTCTCGGCGGATCTCTCTCCGCCGTCTTAGGTTTTGTGCGGTTCTTTTGCCGTCTTGCGGTTTGGCGGCAGACCTCTCGGAGCGGCGCTGGATCATAGAGTAAAATAGGATAAGGGTTTTTTTACACCCACAGACAGCGCCCCTCCTTGGCGGGAGGACTTTGAACCACGGTCCCGGGAGGCCGTGCGGGTACCACGCCAGGGCCCGGCTCAGCCCCGCCCGCTGGAAGCGGGGGCCACGCCAATGCAGCGACAGTCAGTTCCCTTTTTGTTGCTCGCGCTCTGCGCTGGCTTCGATTACTCCGGAGGAGAGCGCGCAGGCGCGGCCTCACCGCGCTGGGCTTGAGGCGAGGGGAGGTAGAGCTGAGCCTCCCGCCCGAGAAGCTGGGTTCGCTTTGGATCGGGCAGACCGTGTGATCATGCGGGTTCACCTCACGAAACCTTGACCCGACTTTACTTCCTCTAGATATTCAAGTTTGATCGTCTTCGGTAGCTCCGCCGGGCGAGGGCGAGGAACCGATCCGAGAACCTCACTAAACGTAATCGGTAGTAGCGACGGTGTGTACAAAGGGCAGGAGACTTAATCGCGAGCTTATGGCGACACTGAAATTCCTCGTTGATGGAAATAGTTCAATCCCCAGTCCGATCACGAGCGGGTTCATGCCGGGTTACCAGCCTCGCGCAGGGCCAGACACGCAGCTGATCCGCCCGATGTGGCGTAGAGTGACCCGGACATCTAAAGGCATCACAGACCTGTTATTGCTCCATCTCGTGGCTGAAGCCGCCATCCTCTAAGTTTTTGGCGCGACCCAGTAGCGCGCCACTATTTATGGCAGTCTGGTGCGTTGTCGGAATGAACCAGACAAATCGCTCCACCAACTAAAACGGCCGCCACCACCACCCACCAAGTCGAAAGAGCTATCAATCTGTCAATCCTTTCCGTGTCCGGGCGGGTAGGTTTCCCGTGTTAGTCAAATTAAGCGCCAGGCTCCTCCTAATTGGTGCCCTTCCGTCAATTCCTTTAAGTTTCAGCTTTGCAACCACGCCTCCCCGGAACCCAAAGACTATTAGTTTTCCATACGCTGCCAGCTGGGTCATGGGAATCACGCGCCCGGATCATGGTCGGCATCGTTCTGATCGGAACCTCTGACGGTATCATTCCGATGCCAGACCTCCGACTTTAGTTCTTGATTAATGAAAACATTCTTGCAGCAAATGCTTCGCTTTACGTCAAATCTTGCGCCCCGGTCAAAAAATTTCACCTCGCGGCATATCTGAATGCCCGGCCGTCCTCTTAATCATGGCTCGGGTTTAGGAAACCCACAAAAAATAGAACGAGTCCTATTCCATTATTCCTAGCTGCGGTATTCCGTGGCCTTTCGACCTACTTTGAACACTCTAATTTTTCTGAGAAATCGCGCTTTCAGGCCTGGACGGACGCAGCCAAGGGCATCCGGGGCGCCTCGAGGCAGGGACCTGGGGCCCAGGCGGTGGCTCGCCTCTCGGCGGACCGCCAGCCAGATCCGAGATCAACTTCGAGCTTTTTAACTGCAGCAGCTTTGTATACGCTGTTGGGCTGGAATTACATGACTGCTGGCCAGACTTGCCCTCAATGGGTCGCCCATGTGTTTAAGATCATCATTCCAATTACAGGGCGCAAAGAAAGGGAACCTGTATTGTTATTACCGTCCTGCTCTCCGGTCGGAAGTACAGGTAATTTGCGCCTGCTGCCTTCCTTGGATGTGGTAGCAGCCGTTTCTCAGGCTCCTCTCGGAATCGAACCCTGATTCCCGTCACCCACGTGGTCACCGCGGCGGCGCCTGATGTACCATCGAAAGTTATTTGATAGGGCAGACACTCGCTGGGCCAGATAAATGCGCCGCGCTTGTGGAGGTGATCGGCCGGGATTATCTAGAGTCACAAGGTACCGGGTCGGGAAGGCGATCCCCGGGGGAGCCGGTGGAGTTTTGGATCTCTGATAAATGCCGCGTCCTAGCCTCGCCCCAGCGAGTGATCGGCCGGTCGGCTCGTTTGCATGTATTAGCTCTGGAATTGCCACAGTTATCAAGTACGGGTGGAGCGATCAAAGGGATATAGCTGATTTAATGAGCCATTCGCGGTTTACTGTACCGGCCGTGTGCACTTAGACCTGCATGGCTTAATCTTTGGAACAAGCATATGTTACTGGCAGGATCAACCAGGTAACCTGTGGGTCGTGGGACAACCGGCCCAGCAGCGGTGCTCACGGGTCTCAGTCCGCCTGAGGAGGCCGCAGGCGAACCCGCTTGGACCCTCGGCTAAGACCGGCGCTCATAGAAGCGACAGCGGCTCGAACCTTCCCAGCGGGAAATCGCCCGTTTTCGGGGTGGGTAGGCGCTGGATACGGCGGCCTTCGAGAAAAGTGTGTTTCCGCGGGGGCGGGGGGGTACCGCGTAGCGTCGCGGGGCGTCGCGTTCTGCTGCCCCTCCGCCCGCGTTGGCGGACCTGCGCTCTAGCCGACGTCTGGGCCTCTCCTCCTCGAAAGGGTTCGGCGCCTTCCTCCGGGCTGAGGGGGCCTGCTGCGTAACGAGCGTCCAAATTGCCCGGCGCGTGCTGTCAAAGCCCAGCGTAAACCCGTACGCCAGTGCTGGCCACTCCGGCCCACCAAAGCCGCGGGCTGGCAGGTGGGGTCCTAGGCTGAAGCGGCTTTTCGCGCTCCAATCGATCACGTTTGCCGGGCGAGGCGCTCTGCGCCGTGGCGTCCTCTCTCGGCGTCTGTGTCCGTGTTTTTTTCGGCGTTGATAGCTCCCTGGCCGGAGCTTCAGAAAAGTGCGTTCAAAACCTAAATCGTGCCAGACAATCCGTTTTCGACTTTTTCGCTCCAGGGCTAAATCACAAAAACACGCGTTCACGAAATCGTGTACCCATGTAAAAGTTGCTCCTGTGTAAACGGCCACCTCAGGGTCATGAGAAAATTTGAATCATGCCGGGAGAGGCCTCTCGGTCGGCCTGACTCGGGCCTCGGAGGTATGGAAGTGATTTTCCAGTTGGACTTAGTGCAATTTGAGAAGCGAAAATCATCAGGCGCTTCATCCGACCGTCCAGTCCGGGTTAAGTCGCCTTCCCGGGCGCTTTCCCCATCGACCCCGCCGTCCTGGAGGAAATTTTCGTTCAAGGCACAAGTCCAAACATCCAGAGTAGCCATCGACCCGATCGAGTCGGGTTCAGTCGCCTTCCGGGCCAGCTTTCCCTCGACCCCGCCGTCCTGGAGAAATTTTTCGTTCAAAACCTAAGTCCAAACATCAGGCGCCCCATCCGACCCGATCGGAGTCCCGGGTTAAGTCGCCTTCGGGCGCTTCTACTCGACGCGCGTCCTGGAGAGATACTAGCGTTCAAAGCCTAAGTCCAAACATCCAGGCGCTTCATCCGACCGGATCGAGTCCGGGTTAAGTGCGCCTTCTGAGCCGCTTTCACTCGACCCCGCGTCCTGGAGAAATTTTTCGTTCAAAACCTAGTCAAACATCCAGAAGCGCTTCATCCGACCGATCGAGTCCGGGTTAAGTGCGCCTTCCGGGCCTTTCCCCTACGACCCCGCCGTCCTGGAGAATTTTTTGCTTTCAAAGCCTAAGTCAGGCATCCGGCGCTTCATCAGCCGATCTCGGCCGGGTTAAAAATCGCGACTACCGAGACGCTTTCCACTGCGACCCGGTCTCCCTGGAGAAATTTTTCGTTCAAAACCTAAGTCCAAACATCAGGCGCATATTTCAGGCGTCGCTTTGGGTTCGTCGACTTCCCGGACCTTTCCCACTGCGACCCGCCACCCTGGAGAAATTTTTTGCTTTCAAAACCTAGTCAACATCAGGCGCATATTTCCAGGCGATCTCGGCGAGTTAAGTCCCGACTTCGTTTCCTGTTACACCTGATTTTTACTTTCAAACTAAGTCCAAACATCCAGGGCGCCTTTGGCGATCTCGTCGGAGTTAATTAAACTCCTGGGCGCACCACTGACCTCCACCCTGGAAGTTTTTGCTTTCAAAGCCTAAGTCCAACGCCAGGCGCATATTTCCAGCCGATCCTCGGCTGGGTTCGTCGACTCCTCAGTTGACTTTTCACTCGACCCCTCTACCCTGGAGAGATTTTTCTTTCAAACCTAAGTCCAAACATCAGTAGCATATTTCCAGGCCCAGTCTCGGCGGGTTAAGTCGCCTTCGAACAACTTTCCCACACCGACCCCCGCCACCCTGGAGAAATTTTTTGCTTTCAAAACTAAGTCCAGACATCCAGCGCATATTTCGCCCGATCTCGTCGGTTCAGTAAATCTGGGCGCTTTATATCAAACATACTGGAGAAATTTTTTACTTTCAAACCTAGTCAGACATCAGCGCCTTCCGGCGATCTACGGCGGGTTAAGTCGCGACTTCTCGGGCGCTTTTCCTCGACCCCTCCACCTGGAGGATTGTTAACTTTTAAGCCTAGGTCAAACATCCAGCGCATATTTCGGCCGATCTCGGCGGGTCAGTCACGACTTGGGCCTTTCCACTGACCTCCACCCTGGAGTATTTTTTTAACGTTCAAAACCTAAGTCCAGACATCAGGCGCATAATTTCAAATGATCTACGGCGGGTTAAGTCGACTTCGGACGCTTTCCCTCGACCCCGCCACCCTGGAGTTTTCGCGTTCAAACCTACGTCCAGGCATCCGGCACTCTGTTCCCCAGCCGATCAAGGCCGAGTTAAGCGACTTCTCGGTTTTACATTTACAGACCTGTGTCTGGATTTCAATTTTCCCACGAGGCCCCTGGGAGCTCACACATTGTTAACTAGCATAATAACACTGTGGGCATACGTTTATTTCATTCTACTTCCCTGGATGAGATGACTTTTACAAAGGGCCTGCGCTCTGAGACTAACCCTACACACTAACACCTTATTGGTCATAATTTTTTTTCTAAGGCCCTGGATGAATGTTTTCTATAGGCCTGCGCTCCTGAACTAACATCACGTGCTGCCCAGGGCATGATTTTTATTCTCAGGCCACTGGATGAATGTTTTTCTATATAAGCCCTGCGCTCTGAATACTTACATCACAATAACACTTTTTGGGCATGATTTTTATTTCCCATTTTATCAAAGGCCCTGGATGAATAGTTTCTATAAGGCCTGCGCTCACAGACTAACCATCACAATAACACTTATGTGTTTGGATTTTATTAATAAGGCCCTGGAGGAATGTTTTCTATAAGCCCTGCGCTCACAGACTAACCCCATCACAATAACACTTATTTGGGCATGATTTTATTTAAAAAGGCCTGGATGAATGTTTTCTACAAAGGCCTGCGCTCACAGACTAACCCGACACAGTAGCGCCTTATTGGGCATGATTTTATTTAATAAAGGCCCTGGAGGAATGTTTTCTATAAGGCCTGCACTCACAGACTAACCCCATCACAATAACACTTATTTGGGCATGATTTTATTCTATAAAGGCCCTGGATGAATGTTTTCTATAAGGCCTGCGCTCACAGACTAACCCTATCACAATAACACTTATTTGGGCATGATTTTATTTAATAAAGGCCCTGGATGAATGTTTTCTATAAGGCCTGCGCTCACAGACTAACCCCATCACAATAACACTTATTTGGGCATGATATTATTTAATAAAGGCCCTGGATGAATGTTTTACAAAGGGCCTGCGCTCACAGACTAACCCTACACAGTAACACCTTATTGGGCATGATTTTATTTAATAGAGGCCCTGGATGAATGTTTTCTATAAGGCCTGCGCTCACAGACTAACCCCATCACAATAACACTTATTTGGGCATGATTTTATTCTATAAAGGCCCTGGATGAATGTTTTCTATAAGGCCTGCGCTCACAGACTAACCCTATCACAATAACACTTATTTGGGCATGATTTTATTTAATAAAGGCCCTGGATGAATGTTTTCTATAAGGCCTGCGCTCACAGACTAACCCCATCACAATAACACTTATTTGGGCATGATATTATTTAATAAAGGCCCTGGATGAATGTTTTACAAAGGGCCTGCGCTCACAGACTAACCCTACACAGTAACACCTTATTGGGCATGATTTTATTTAATAGAGGCCCTGGATGAATGTTTTCTATAAGGCCTGCGCTCACAGACTAACCCCATCACAATAACACTTATTTGGGCATGATTTTATTTAATAAAGGCCCTGGATGAATGTTTTCTATAAGGCCCAAGCGCTCACAGACTAACCCTAACCCTAACCCTAACCCTAACCCTAACCTATCCCTAACCCTAACCCTAACCTAACCCTAACCCTAACCCTAGCCCTAACCCTAACCCTAACCCTAACCCTAACCCTAACCCTAACCCTAACCCTAACCCTAACCTAACCCTAACCCCTAACCCTAACCCTAACCCTAACCCTAACCCTAACCCTACCCTAACCCTAACCCTAACCCTAACCCAAACCCTAACCCTAACTCTAACCCTAGCCCTAACCTAACCCTAACCCTAACCCTAACCCTAACCCTAACCCTAACCTTATTGGGCATGATTTTACTCTATAAAGGCCCTGGGTGACAGTTTTACACAGGGCCTGGGGTCACAGACTAACCCCATCACAATAGCACTTATTTGGGCATGTTTTTATTTAATAAAGGCCCTGATTGAATGTTTTCTATAAGGCCTGCGCTCACAGACTAACCCGACACAGTAACGCTTTATTGGGCATGATTTTATTTAATAAAGGCCCTGGAAAAATGTTTTCTATAAGGCCTGCGCTCACAGACTAACCCCGTTACAATAACACTCTTATGGGCATGATTGTATTTAATAAAGGCCCTGGATGACAGTTTTCTTTAAGGCCTGCGCTCACAGACTAACCCCCTCACAATAACACTCTTATGGGCATGATTGTATTTAAAAAGGCCCTGGAAAAATGTTTTCTATAAGGCCTGCGCTCACAGACTGACCCCGACACAGTAACTCTTTATTGGGCATGATTTTATTTAATAAAGGCCCTGGATGACAGTTTTCTTTAAGGCCTGCGCTCACAGACTAACCCGACACATTAACGCTTTATTGGGCATGATTGTATTTAATAAAGGCCCTGGATGAATGTTTTCTATAAGGCCTGCGCTCACAGACTAACCCCGTCACACATAACACTCTTATTTGGGCATGATTTTATTTGATAAAGGCCCTGGATGAATGTTTTCTATAAGGCCTGCGCCACAAACTCGCCCGTTAAAGCAGCGACGCGCAGGGCACGAACTTCAGAGTTTTTAGAGGGAAAAAAAAAAAAAAAAAAAAAAGTTAAAGTTGACGTAAAAGTTGCTCCTGGGTAAACGGCCACCTCCGGGTCGCGGTGAAATTTGAATCGTGCCGGAAGAGGCCTCTAGGTCGGCCTGACTAGGAGCCTCGGAGGGTCTGGAAGTCGGACCTTTCCCCGAAGTTGGACTTAGTGCAATTTTCGAAGCTGAAATCATCCGGGCGCATATTTCAGCCGATCTCGGCCGAGTAAAGTGCGACTTAACACTTTAACGGGCATCGTTTTATTTAATACAGGCCCTCGACGAATGTTTTACAAAGGGCCTGCGCTCACAGACTAACCCGACACAGTAACTCTTTATTGGGCGTGATTTTATTTAATAAAGGCCCTCGATGAACGTTTTCTATAAGGCCTGCGCTCACAGGCTCGCCCCGTTAAAGCAGCGACGCGCAGGGCACGAATTTCAGAGTTTTTAGAGGGAAAAAAAAAAAAAAAAAAAAAAAAAAAAAAAAAGTTAAAGTTGACGTAAAAGTTGCTCCTGGGTAAACGCCACCTCCGGGTCGCGGTGAAATTTGAATCGTGCCCGGGAAGAGGCCTCTCTGTCGGCCTGACTAGGAGCCTCGGAGGGTCTGGAAGTCGGACCTTTCCCGGTTGGACTTAGTGCAATTTTAGAAGCTGAAATCATCCGGGCGCATATTTCAGCCGATCTCGGCCGAGTAAAGTGCGACTTAACACTTTAACGGGCATCGTTTTATTTAATACAGGCCCTCGACGAATGTTTTACAAAGGGCCTGCGCTCACAGACTCACCCCGTCACAATATTACTCATTTGGGCATGATTTTATTTAATAAAGGCCCTGGATAAATGTTTTCTTTAAGGCCTGCGCTCACAGACTAACCCGACACAGTAACTCTTTGTTGGGCATGATTTTACTTAATAAAGGCCCTGGAAAAATGTTTTCTATAAGGCCTGCGCTCACAGACTAACCCGACACAGTAACGCTTCATTGGGCATGATTTTATTTAATAAAGGCCCTGGAAAAATGTTTTCTATAAGGCCTGCGCTCACAGACTAACCCGACACAGTAACGCTTCATTGGGCATGATTTTATTTAATAAAGGCCCTGGAACAATGTTTTCTATAAGGCCTGCGCTCACAGACTAACCCGACACAGTAACTCTTTGTTGGGCATGATTTTACTTAATAAAGGCCCTGGAAAAATGTTTTCTATAAGGCCTGCGCTCACAGACTAACCCGACACAGTAACGCTTTATTGGGCATGATTTTATTTAATAAAGGCCCTGAAAAAATGTTTTCTATAAGGCCTGCGCTCACAGACTAACCCGACACAGTAACGCTTCATTGGGCATGATTTTATTTAATAAAGGCCCTGGAACAATGTTTTCTATAAGGCCTGCGCTCACAGACTAACCCGACACAGTAACTCTTTGTTGGGCATGATTTTACTTAATAAAGGCCCTGGAAAAATGTTTTCTATAAGGCCTGCGCTCACAGACTAACCCGACACAGTAACGCTTTATTGGGCATGATTGTATTTAAAAAGGCCCTGAAAAAATGGTTTCTATAAGCCCTGCGCTCACTGACTAACCCCCGTTACAATAACGCTCTTATGGGCATGATTTTATTTAATAAAGGCCCTGGATGACAGTTTTCTTTAAGGCCTGCGCTCACAGACTAACCCGACACATTAACGCTTTATTGGGCATGATTGTATTTAATAAAGGCCCTGGATGAATGTTTTCTATAAGGCCTGCGCTCACAGACTAACCCCGACACAGTAACTCTTCATTGGGCATGATTTTATTTAATAAAGGCCCTCGATGAATGTTTTGTATAAGGCCTGCCCTCACAGACTAACCCGACACAGTAACTCTTTATTGGGCATGATTTTATTTAATAAAGGCCCTCGATGAATGTTTTTCTATAAGGCCTGCGCTCACAGACTAACCCGACACAGTAACGCTTTATTGGGCGTGATTTTATTTAATAAAGGCCCTCGATGAATGTTTTTCTATAAGGCCTGCGCTCACAGACTAACCCGACACAGTAACTCTTTATTGGGCGTGATTTTATTTAATAAAGGCCCTGGAAAAATGTTTTCTATAAGGCCTGCGCTCACAGACTGACCCCGACACAGTAACTCTTTATTGGGCATGATTTTATTTAATAAAGGCCCTCGATGAATGTTTTCTATAAGGCCTGCGCTCACTGACTAACCCCCGTTACAATAACACTCTTATGGGCATGATTTTATTTAATTAAGGCCCTGGATGACAGTTTTCTTTAAGGCCTACCCTCACAGACTAACCCGACACAGTAACTCTTTATTGGGCGTGATTTTATTTAATAAAGGCCCTGGAAAAATGTTTTTCTATAAGGCCTGCGCTCACAGACTAACCCGACACAGTAACGCTTTATTGGGCGTGATTTTATTTAATAAAGGCCCTGGAAAAATGTTTTCTATAAGCACTGCGCTCACTGACTAACCCCGTTATAATAACACTCTTATGGGCATGATTTTATTTAATAAAGGCCCTGGATGACAGTTTTCTTTAAGGCCTGCCCTCACAGACTAACCCGACACAGTAACTCTTTATTGGGCGTGATTTTATTTAATAAAGGCCCTGGAAAAATGTTTTTCTATAAGGCCTGCGCTCACTGACTAACCCCGTCACAATAACACAGATTTGGGTATGATTTTATTTATTAAAGGCCCTGGATGAATGTTTTCTACAAAGGCCTGCGCTCACAGACTCGCCCCGTTAAAGCAGCGACGCGCAGGGCACGAATTTCAGAGTTTTTCCTCGAAAAAAAAAAAAAAAAAAAAAAAAAAAAATTAAAGTTGATGTAAAAGTTGCTCCTGGGTAAACGGCCACCTCCGGGGTCGCGGTGAAATTTGAATCGTGCCCGGGAAGAGGCCTCTCGGTCGGCCTGACTCGGAGCCTCGGAGGGTATGGAAGTCGGACCTTTCCCCGAAGTTGGACTTAGTGCAATTTTCGAAACGAAAATCATCCAGGCGCATATTTCAGCCGATCTCGTCCGGGTTAAGTGCGACTTCTCGGACGCTTTCCCACTCGACCCCGGCCTCCCTGGAGGAAATTTTTTTTCGTTCAAAACCTAAGTCCAAACATCCAGGCGCATATTTCAGCCGATCTCGGCCGGGTTAAGTGCGACTTCTCGGACGCTTTCCCACTCGACCCCGGCCTCCCTGGAGGGATTTTTTTTCGTTCAAAACCTAAGTCCAAACATCCAGGCGCATATTTCAGCCGATCTCGGCCGGGTTAAGTGCGACTTCGACGCTTTCCACTCGACCCGGCCTCCCTGGAGGATTTTTTTCGTTCAAAACCTAAGTCCAAACATCCAGCGCATATTTCAGCCGATCTCGGCGGGTTAAGTGCGACTCGGACGACTCCCACTCGACCCGCCTCCCTGGAGGACTCGACCCGGCCGCCCTGGAGGAAATTTTTCGTTCAAAACCTAAGTCCAAACATCCAGGCGCATTTTTCAGCCGATCTCAGCCGGGTTAAGTGCGACTTCTCGGACGCTTTCCCACTCGACCCGGCCTCCTGGAGGAAATTTTTTTCGTTCAAAACCTAAGTCCAAACATCCAGGCGCATATTTCATCCAGCCGATCTCAGGCGGGTTAAGTGCGACTTCTCGGACGCTTTCCCACTCGACCCGGCCTCCCTGGAGGAAATTTTTTGCTTTCAAAACCTAAGTCCAAACATCCAGGCGCTTCATCCAGCCGATCTCGGCCGGGTTAAGTGCGACTTCTCGGACGCTTTCCCACTCGACCCCCTCCACCCTGGAGGATTTTTTTGCTTTCAAAACCTAAGTCCAAACATCCAGGCGCATATTTCAGCCGATCTCAGCCGGGTTAAGTGCGACTTTCGGACGCTTTCCCACTCGACCCCGGCCTCCAAACGTTCAAAACCTAAGTCCAAACATCCAGGCGCATATTTCAGCCGATCTCAGCCGGGTTAAGTGCGACTTCGGACGCTTTCCCACTCGACCCCGCCACCCTGGAGGATTTTTTTTTTGCTTTCAAAACCTAAGTCCAAACATCCAGGCGCATATTTCAGACGATCTCGGCGGGTTAAGTGCGCCTTCCCGGACGCTTTCCCACTCGACCCCTCCACCCTGGAGGATTTTTTTGCTTTCAAAACCTAAGTCCAAACATCCAGGCGCATATTTCAGCCGATCTCGGCCGGGTTAAGTGCGACTTCTCGGACGCTTTTCCACTCGACCCCCTCCACCCTGGAGGATTTTTTTGCTTTCAAAACCTAAGTCCAGACATCCAGGCGCATATTTCAGCCGATCTCGTCCGGGTTAAGTGCGACTTCTCGGACGCTTCCCACTCGACCCCGCCACCCTGGAGGAAATTTTTTGCGTTCAAAACCTAAGTCCAAACATCCAGGCGCATATTTCAGCCGATCTCGGCGGGTTAAGTGCGCCTTCCCGGACGCTTTCCCACTCGACCCCCGCCACCCTGGAGGAAATTTTTTTGCTTTCAAAACCTAAGTCCAGACATCCAGGCGCATATTTCAGCCGATCTCGTCCGGGTTAAGTGCGACTTCTCGGGACGCTTTCCCACTCGACCCCGCCACCCTGAGGAAATTTTTGCTTTCAAAACCTAAGTCCAGACATCCAGGCGCATATTTCAGCCGATCTCGGCGGGTTAAGTGCGACTTCTCGGGACGCTTTTCCACTCGACCCCTCCACCCTGGAGGATTTTTTTGCTTTCAAAACCTAAGTCCAAACATCCAGGCGCATATTTCAGCCGATCTCGGCCGGGTTAAGTGCGACTTCTCGGACGCTTTCCCACTCGACCCCCTCCACCCTGGAGGTATTTTTTAAGCGTTCAAAACCTAAGTCCAGACATCCAGGCGCATATTTCAGGCGATCTCGGCGGGTTAAGTGCGACTTCCCGGACGCTTCCCACTCGACCCCGTCCACCCTGGAGGATTTTTTTAAGCGTTCAAAACCTACGTCCAGACATCCAGGCGCTCGTTACAGCCGATCAAGGCCGGGTTAAGAGCGACTTCTCGGACACACACATTTACGAACCCCCCGTGTCTGGATTTCAATTTTCCAAAGGGCCTGGGCTCACACATTAACCCCCAACGCAGTAACACTTTAATGGGCATCGTTTTATTTCATTCTCGCCCTGGATGAATGTTTTACAAAGGGCCTGCGCTCACAGACTAACCCTACACACTAACACCTTATTGGGCATAATTTTTTTTCTATAAAGGCCCTGGATGAATGTTTTCTATAAGGCCTGCGCTCACAGACTAACCCCATCACAATAACACTTATGTGGGCATGATTTTATTCTATAAAGGCCCTGGATGAATGTTTTCTATATAAGCCCTGCGCTCACAGACTAACCCCATCACAATAACACTTATTTGGGCATGATTTTATTTAATAAAGGCCCTGGATGAATGATTTCTATAAGGCCTGCGCTCACAGACTAACCCCATCACAATAACACTTATGTGGGCATGATTTTATTTAATAAAGGCCCTGGAGGAATGTTTTCTATAAGCCCTGCGCTCACAGACTAACCCCATCACAATAACACTTATTTGGGCATGATTTTATTTAAAAAGGCCCTGGATGAATGTTTTCTACAAAGGCCTGCGCTCACAGACTAACCCGACACAGTAGCGCCTTATTGGGCATGATTTTATTTAATAAAGGCCCTGGAGGAATGTTTTCTATAAGGCCTGCACTCACAGACTAACCCCATCACAATAACACTTATTTGGGCATGATTTTTTATTCTATAAAGGCCCTGGATGAATGTTTTCTATAAGGCCTGCGCTCACAGACTAACCCTATCACAATAACACTTATTTGGGCATGATTTTATTTAATAAAGGCCCTGGATGAATGTTTTCTATAAGGCCTGCGCTCACAGACTAACCCCATCACAATAACACTTATTTGGGCATGATATTATTTAATAAAGGCCCTGGATGAATGTTTTACAAAGGGCCTGCGCTCACAGACTAACCCTACACAGTAACACCTTATTGGGCATGATTTTATTTAATAGAGGCCCTGGATGAATGTTTTCTATAAGGCCTGCGCTCACAGACTAACCCCATCACAATAACACTTATTTGGGCATGATTTTATTCTATAAAGGCCCTGGATGAATGTTTTCTATAAGGCCTGCGCTCACAGACTAACCCTATCACAATAACACTTATTTGGGCATGATTTTATTTAATAAAGGCCCTGGATGAATGTTTTCTATAAGGCCTGCGCTCACAGACTAACCCCATCACAATAACACTTATTTGGGCATGATATTATTTAATAAAGGCCCTGGATGAATGTTTTACAAAGGGCCTGCGCTCACAGACTAACCCTACACAGTAACACCTTATTGGGCATGATTTTATTTAATAGAGGCCCTGGATGAATGTTTTCTATAAGGCCTGCGCTCACAGACTAACCCCATCACAATAACACTTATTTGGGCATGATTTTATTTAATAAAGGCCCTGGATGAATGTTTTCTATAAGGCCCGCGCTCACAGACTAACCCTAACCTAACCTAACCTAACCCTAACCTAACCTAACCCTAACCTAACCCTAACCTAACCTAACCCCTAGCCCTAACCCTAACCCTAACCCTAACCTAACCTAACCTAACCCTAACCCTAACCCCTAACCTAACCCTAACCTAACCCTAACCCTAACCCTAACCCTAACCCTAACCCTAACCTAGCCCTAACCCTAAACCTAACCCAAACCCTAACCCTAACCCTAACCTAAGCCCTAACCCTAACCCTAACCTAACCTAACCCCTAACCCTAACCCTAACCTTATTGGGCATGATTTTTACTCTATAAAGGCCCTGGGTGACAGTTTTACACAGGGCCTGGGGTCACAGACTAACCCCATCACAATAGCACTTATTTGGGCATGTTTTTATTTAATAAAGGCCCTGATTGAATGTTTTCTATAAGGCCTGCGCTCACAGACTAACCCGACACAGTAACGCTTTATTGGGCATGATTTTATTTAATAAAGGCCCTGGAAAAATGTTTTCTATAAGGCCTGCGCTCACAGACTAACCCCGTTACAATAACACTCTTATGGGCATGATTGTATTTAATAAAGGCCCTGGATGACAGTTTTCTTTAAGGCCTGCGCTCACAGACTAACCCCCTCACAATAACACTCTTATGGGCATGATTGTATTTAAAAAGGCCCTGGAAAAAATGTTTTCTATAAGGCCTGCGCTCACAGACTGACCCCGACACAGTAACTCTTTATTGGGCATGATTTTATTTAATAAAGGCCCTGGATGACAGTTTTCTTTAAGGCCTGCGCTCACAGACTAACCCGACACATTAACGCTTTATTGGGCATGATTGTATTTAATAAAGGCCCTGGATGAATGTTTTCTATAAGGCCTGCGCTCACAGACTAACCCCGTCACAATAACACTCTTATTTGGGCATGATTTTATTTGATAAAGGCCCTGGATGAATGTTTTCTATAAGGCCTGCGCCCACAAACTCGCCCGTTAAAGCAGCGACGCGCAGGGCACGAACTTCAGAGTTTTTAGAGGAGAAAAAAAAAAAAAAAAAAAAAAGTTGTTAAAGTTGACGTAAAAGTTGCTCCTGGGTAAACGGCCACCTCCGGGTCGCGGTGAAATTTGAATCGTGCCGGGAAGAGGCCTCTAGGTCGGCCTGACTAGGAGCCTCGGAGGGTCTGGAAGTCGGACCTTTCCCGAAGTTGGACTTAGTGCAATTTTCGAAGCTGAAATCATCCGGGCGCATATTTCAGCCGATCTCGGCCGAGTAAAGTGCGACTTAACACTTACTTGGGCATCGTTTCATTTAATAAAGGCCCTCGATGAATGTTTTTCTATAAGGCCTGCGCTCACAGACTAACCCGACACAGTAACTCTTTATTGGGCGTGATTTTATTTAATAAAGGCCCTCGATGAACGTTTTCTATAAGGCCTGCGCTCACAGGCTCGCCCCGTTAAAGCAGCGACGCGCAGGGCACGAATTTCAGAGTTTTTAGAGGGAAAAAAAAAAAAAAAAAAAAAAAAAAAAAAAAAAAAAAAGTTAAAGTTGACGTAAAAGTTGCTCCTGGGTAAACGGCCACCTCCGGGGTCGCGGTGAAATTTGAATCGTGCCCGGGAAGAGGCCTCTCTGTCGGCCTGACTAGGAGCCTCGGAGGGTCTGGAAGTCGGACCTTTCCCCGAAGTTGGACTTAGTGCAATTTTCGAAGCTGAAATCATCCGGGCGCATATTTCAGCCGATCTCGGCCGAGTAAAGTGCGACTTAACACTTTAACGGGCATCGTTTTATTTAATACAGGCCCTCGACGAATGTTTTACAAAGGGCCTGCGCTCACAGACTCACCCCGTCACAATATTACTCATTTGGGCATGATTTTATTTAATAAAGGCCCTGGATAAATGTTTTCTTTAAGGCCTGCGCTCACAGACTAACCCGACACAGTAACGCTTCATTGGGCATGATTTTATTTAATAAAGGCCCTGGAACAATGTTTTCTATAAGGCCTGCGCTCACAGACTAACCCGACACAGTAACGCTTTATTGGGCATGATTTTATTTAATAAAGGCCCTGGAAAAATGTTTTCTATAAGGCCTGCGCTCACAGACTAACCCGACACAGTAACGCTTCATTGGGCATGATTTTATTTAATAAAGGCCCTGGAACAATGTTTTCTATAAGGCCTGCGCTCACAGACTAACCCGACACAGTAACTCTTTGTTGGGCATGATTTTACTTAATAAAGGCCCTGGAAAAATGTTTTCTATAAGGCCTGCGCTCACAGACTAACCCGACACAGTAACGCTTTATTGGGCATGATTTTATTTAATAAAGGCCCTGGAAAAATGTTTTCTATAAGGCCTGCGCTCACAGACTAACCCGACACAGTAACGCTTCATTGGGCATGATTTTATTTAATAAAGGCCCTGGAACAATGTTTTCTATAAGGCCTGCGCTCACAGACTAACCCGACACAGTAACTCTTTGTTGGGCATGATTTTACTTAATAAAGGCCCTGGAAAAATGTTTTCTATAAGGCCTGCGCTCACAGACTAACCCGACACAGTAACGCTTTATTGGGCATGATTGTATTTAAAAAGGCCCTGGAAAAATGGTTTCTATAAGGCCTGCGCTCACTGACTAACCCGACGTTACAATAACGCTCTTATGGGCATGATTTTATTTAATAAAGGCCCTGGATGAATGTTTTCTATAAGGCCTGCGCTCACAGACTAACCCGACACAGTAACTCTTCATTGGGCATGATTTTATTTAATAAAGGCCCTCGATGAATGTTTTGTATAAGGCCTGCCCTCACAGACTAACCCGACACAGTAACTCTTTATTGGGCATGATTTTATTTAATAAAGGCCCTCGATGAATGTTTTTCTATAAGGCCTGCCCTCACAGACTAACCCGACACAGTAACGCTTTATTGGGCGTGATTTTATTTAATAAAGGCCCTCGATGAATGTTTTTCTATAAGGCCTGCGCTCACAGACTAACCCGACACAGTAACTCTTTATTGGGCGTGATTTTATTTAATAAAGGCCCTGGAAAAATGTTTTCTATAAGGCCTGCGCTCACAGACTGAGCCCGACACAGTAACTCTTTATTGGGCATGATTTTATTTAATAAAGGCCCTCGATGAATGTTTTCTATAAGGCCTGCGCTCACTGACTAACCCCCGTTACAATAACACTCTTATGGGCATGATTTTATTTAATTAAGGCCCTGGATGACAGTTTTCTTTAAGGCCTACCCTCACAGACTAACCCGACACAGTAACTCTTTATTGGGCGTGATTTTATTTAATAAAGGCCCTGGAAAAATGTTTTTCTATAAGGCCTGCGCTCACAGACTAACCCGACACAGTAACGCTTTATTGGGCGTGATTTTATTTAATAAAGGCCCTGGAAAAATGTTTTCTATAAGCACTGCGCTCACTGACTAACCCCCGTTACAATAACACTCTTATGGGCATGATTTTATTTAATAAAGGCCCTGGATGACAGTTTTCTTTAAGGCCTGCCCTCACAGACTAACCCGACACAGTAACTCTTTATTGGGCGTGATTTTATTTAATAAAGGCCCTGGAAAAATGTTTTTCTATAAGGCCTGCGCTCACTGACTAACCCGTCACAATAACACAGATTTGGGTATGATTTTATTTATTAAAGGCCCTGGATGAATGTTTTCTACAAAGGCCTGCGCTCACAGACTCGCCCCGTTAAAGCAGCGACGCGCGGGGCACGAATTTCAGAGTTTTTAGAAAAAAAAAAAAAAAAAAAAAAAAAAATTAAAGTTGATGTAAAAAGTTGCTCCTGGGTAAACGGCCACCTCCGGGGTCGCGGTGAAATTTGAATCGTGCCGGGAAGAGGCCTCTCGGTCGGCCTGACTCGGAGCCTCGGAGGGTATGGAAGTCGGACCTTTCCCGAAGTTGGACTTAGTGCAATTTTCGAAACGAAAATCATCCAGGCGCATATTTCAGCCGATCTCGTCCGGGTTAAGTGCGACTTCTCGGACCGCTTTCCCACTCGACCCCGGCCTCCCTGGAGGAAATTTTTTTTCGTTCAAAACCTAAGTCCAAACATCCAGGCGCATATTTCAGCCGATCTCGGCCGGGTTAAGTGCGACTTCTCGGACGCTTTCCCACTCGACCCGGCCTCCTGGAGGAATTTTTTTCGTTCAAAACCTAAGTCCAAACATCCAGGCGCATATTTCAGCCGATCTCGGCGGGTTAAGTGCGACTTCTCGGACGCTTTCCACTCGACCCGGCCTCCCTGGAGAATTTTTTCGTTCAAAACCTAAGTCCAAACATCCAGGCGCATATTTCAGCCGATCTCAGCCGGGTTAAGTGCGACTTCTCGGACGCTTTCCCACTCGACCCGGCCTCCCTGGAGAAATTTTTTCGTTCAAAACCTAAGTCCAAACATCCAGGCGCATATTTCAGCCGATCTCAGCCGGGTTAAGTGCGACTTCTCGGGCGCTTTCCCACTCGACCCCGGCCTCCCTGGAGGAAATTTTTTTGCTTTCAAAACCTAAGTCCAGACATCCAGGCGCTTCATCCAGCCGATCTCGGCCGGGTTAAGTGCGACTTCTCGGGCGCTTTCCCACTCGACCCCTCCACCCTGGAGGATTTTTTGCTTTCAAAACCTAAGTCCAAACATCCAGGCGCATATTTCAGCCGATCTCAGCCGGGTTAAGTGCGACTTCTCGGACGCTTTCCACTCGACCCGGCCTCCCTGGAGGAAATTTTTTTTCGTTCAAAACCTAAGTCCAAACATCCAGGCGCATATTTCAGCCGATCTCAGCCGGGTTAAGTGCGACTTCTCGGACGCTTTCCACTCGACCCCGCCACCCTGGAGGATTTTTTTGCTTTCAAAACCTAAGTCCAAACATCCAGGCGCATATTTCAGGCGATCTCGGCGGGTTAAGTGCGACTTCCCGGACGCTTTCCCCTCGACCCCTCCACCCTGGAGGATTTTTTTGCTTTCAAAACCTAAGTCCAAACATCCAGGCGCATATTTCAGCCGATCTCGGCCGGGTTAAGCGCGACTTCTCGGGCGCTTTTCCACTCGACCCCTCCACCCTGGAGGATTTTTTTTTGCTTTCAAAACCTAAGTCCAAACATCCAGGCGCATATTTCAGCCGATCTCGTCCGGGTTAAGTGCGACTTCTCGGACGCTTTCCCACTCGACCCCCGCCACCCTGGAGGAAATTTTTTTGCGTTCAAAACCTAAGTCCAAACATCCAGGCGCATATTTCAGCCGATCTCGGCCGCGTTAAGCCCCACTTCACGGGCGCTTTCCCACTCGACCCCCGCCACCCGGAGGTATTTTTAAGCGTTCAAAACCTAAGTCCAGACATCCAGGCGCATCTCACAGCCGATCTCGGCCGCGTTAAGCCCCACTTCACGGGCGCTTTCCCACTCGACCCCCGCCACCCCGGAGGTATTTTTTAAGCGTTCAAAACCTAAGTCCAAACATCCAGGCGCATCTCACAGCCGATCTCGGCCGCGTTAAGCCCCACTTCACGGGCGCTTTCCACTCGACCCCGCCACCCGGAGGTATTTTT